>NC_085005.1:12596548-12889048 GCF_963854185.1 Sardina pilchardus | reverse complement strand
GAGAGCATGATGGGACACCTGCGGAAGAACAAGTCACGCTGGCGGCAACTCAGGCAGGAGCCGCAGCCGGGCTCCCCGCTCCAGGAGGAAGCCGAGGGACCAGAGGATTCTGGGACGCCGTGAACCTCCACTCCATACGGCCTTTTTTAAAAAAGGGGGGCACTTTTTTCCAAAACCTCCTTCCTCTGCTCCTCACTGTTTCTGCCCTGTAGCTTCCTGCCAGCTGAAGGCTTTGAGGGGTGTTCAGAGGAGTCATACGAGCAGGGTATAGTGCACCCTTGTGGATGGAGGACCAAGCCTGATCGTAGATGGAGTTTGAAGCAGAGAGATGAAGCCAAATAAACCAAAAACCTCAACTTCACCTCTGACTAATGGATTTTTTGGGGATTTTCCTTTTTTTATTTCTTAACAACAACAAAAAAAACACTTCCATAGTTTTTAATGGATCCTTTCAGGGGGGAGGGGATATGAAGAGCCATTCAAACATGTGTTTACCCACGATGCAACACTGCATCACTGGATGCGACTAAAAGGACGTTTTTAAAGGGAATCAGAAGTGAAGAAGCCAAAACAGTCAGCTGGACTGCACAAGATGAAAGCTACCCCAACACAGGAAGTAACTGAAGAAATACAAAGTGTACAGATGAATATAACCTTTCTAGAGGATCTTTAAAACTAAAATAAATGACATTCCTACATATTTTACCTTTTTGTACAGCTTGCACTGACATTATATGATAATTGATTTTAACTTTCAAACTCTTTCAAACTCCATTGTACAGCCTTTTTAAGAGAAACCTTGGAGAAGACATGAGACAGACAGAGAGTGTGAGAGAGAGAGAGAGTGAGAGGGTTTTATGAAATGAAACATACATGTGCCAGGATTATCATTGTGTTACTGTATAGTGTGTACATGCAGTGGCTTGGAAAAATATTCAGCCCTCTGAGAGTCATCACCATTTTCACAGTTACAAAAGATTCTTACACTTCCTTTCACAATCAGTGTTTTACTTAAGATGTCTATGCTGTCGTATATTTACAAAGGCAAAGTAAATTATTTGTCTGTTATCCTTATACAAGCAATTGAAAAAATAAAACTCAGATATACTACTTGCAAGTATTCAAACCCTCGTACTTTTGGCTAATCTATAATGTGCCAATGAGGTGTATAGTCAAACACTACCAATGCGTCAAAAAATACCATCCCTGTTGTAAAATATGGCATAGTGGGCATAGTCTTACAGTATCTGCAGCAGTTGGGAAACTTAAGAATATAAGAAGATTGAAATGTAACAAATTCTACAAATACCATAAATAGAATATCATTATTGTCATTATGCACGGAACAAAATAGTTTGAAGCCACCATGCACAATGTCATGAAAAACAATAAACAGGATTAATAGCAAGAAATCAGTTTCAACCATAGCAAAGTAGAATACTGGATGGAATAATCACAAGAGAAACAGCATTAGGGGAGGGATTTGCCCACCAGTAGAACACTAACCCCAAGGCACAGTTAACACTGCTAGTGCTAACACAGTAAACCTGGAGTGGCTCAAAAAGTGAATATTGAATATTGAAAGTTCAGTGAATATTCTGCAATGATTCAATGAAATCCCAAGTGTAAAGAAACAACTGTTTTGGCATAATCGAAAATAAACACCTACATTCTATGTTGCCCAGATATCCATTGAAATTGGCATAGAAAACCAGCTTGCATCAGCCTGGGTCTTGTGGCTGTGTTCAAGCACACACCTTTAAGCCTCTTTTGGCATAAAATGGGTGCTGTATCAACTATTGATATAAAGGGGTTGAATACTTGTTCTGGTAGAATATTTTTGGTTTTAATATTTTATTTTTAATTTATCTTTATTTTAATTGGCAATAAACTTGCACTCTGTGCATCAGCGTTAAACCACATGGGTATTTTCTTCGAACTGAGTAAGCAACTGTATTTAAAAACATCAATTTATAATCAGCCAGGCTACTACAGCATACCGGTATGTGTAAATCAGTAAATGGTGATGAGCTTCAGGGAGGTTGAATACTTTTGCAAGCCACTGTACATTATGCCCCTGGTTCTTGTGTTACTTATATGTATTGCTACCATCCTTCAAGTTGAGAAGTCGACAGAACCAGACAGAAGGACAACTCCATTTTAAATACAATTCTGTCTTTATACTACACTGCATTGTTTCTTTGACAGGTGATTACAGTTACAAACTGCAAACTAGCCTTAACATCAGCAAACATCTTTTTTATCAAGTGGTGTAAATTATTCCATGGTTCTTCTTCTTTTCTTTTTTTTTATGTGATTATGTTAACAGGCACTGCCTCTGACTTGTTCTTTCTACTGCCACCACGAAGTTAATGTCATTTTCTTTCCTTAATGGTTCTGTACAGGCAGGCGCTATATGTAATCTGTGTCTTCAACACCTATATACACTATTTTTATCACTGACAATTTTTTAGCAGGCCAACACTGTACACTGACATTATCCAGGTGTTAATCTTTGTCAAAAAGAGTGAAAATTAGCACTGTGAGTGCGGCTCCAGTGTCATTGAAGTGTCAAAGCGGTTTATAATCTCACAAAGTATTTAATAAATCAGGGCATTTTTGCCCCCTTCAGATCAACTCTTGAGGTTTTAGGTCTCTGGAAGTTTCAGTTTTAGCTCTTCAGCCACTGCATAACTTCCTTTGTTGACGTCCTTAAGGATTACATGGTAACAGTTGTCATGGTGACTACGACCCGGCATATAGCCATCTCCCAGACAGATTTGTGTTTGTAGTCTAGGCTAGGGAACTGAATAGAAGCGATCAGGAGACTGGATCATTGTGCAAGTCCATGATGCAGGCTTTGAATGACAGGGTGAAAAACCATGAATGTTTCTCCTTTCGCTAAAATCAACTCAATTTTTGAAGAGCAACTATTATATCCCATAACTTGAGTGTTTTTCTTATACCAATAAGACTTTTAAACATAATTTTTCATAACTGACTATAAGCTTCAGTTAATCTGGCCCTTTATATCCAAATGTCAGTGATGTTGCCTTTTTTTTCTTTTCAAGTTACAGTACACCCATGACTACTATCCAACTGACCATCATACACTGTGATGAATAAAAAATGTTATTAAATTTTACCACTTCATCGAATTCTTCAGATCAATCCCCATCCCAGATGCTAAAAAATAAATGTATACAACACAACCAAAATATTTGAAAAATAGTCTGAGAACATAGTAGTTTCCAAAGCAACAATCTTTTTTTATTTTGATAGAAAGACAGACACCAGACAGCTTGCAGCTTGAGGAGATACACTACAAGCCTCACACCTTTGAGTGAGTCAGAATCTAAATGAACATTCAAAACATACTCAAATACCAAAACATTCTGTATTCTCCCACAAGAGACTGACATTGAGGACAGGATATAAACCTTTTAAATAAACATGTACAGGCCTGGCTGGGTACTGAGGCAGACTGGAGCCTGTCTGGTACAGCTGAATGTGCAAAAAAAGGAAAAAGGAAAGGTCTGCCAGAATACACACACACACACTTTCACAGCCCAGCATGGTGTGGGAATCCTCAGAGCATGCCAAGCTGTGTGTGTCAATAAAGCATCTGCTTGAGTCTCTCTCCCTTGCTCTCCCTTGCTCTCCCTCACACACACACACACACACACACACACACACACACACACACACACAATCTCCCACCCGAAACTCACAGTCTTGTAAGTTTCACACAAGTCAGGCAGGCTCGCAGTCTGACGCAGGCCTCAGAGATCTCGCACAGATCTCAAGCGCGTCTCAGGCCATTCTCACTAGGGTCTGATGACACCGTCACTAGAGCTAGCATACAATCTCAAACAGGATTCTCCCCCATAAAACCCATGAGCCAGGAGTTTAAACTAGTCGACTCCAGAGGCAGGGAGCAGGTCCTAGACCACCAGGACAGTTTTTCACCCCATCACCACAATTTCTGACCACATGACATAATAGGAGTGTGGACATCAACCACCATTGTGGCGGCATCTCACGAGGCGAAAGGCAAAATGCCACAGAAAAATAAAAAAAAATGCTAGCACCATTTAGCATGTCTTTACTTCATGTTTGCCTTGAAGAAGAGGGAAAAAAAAGATAACGTAAAGAGAAGGTGCCCTTGCTGGTTCGAGATCAGTTTAGCTGCCTGTTATTTGAGACAATGGAAAAGTGCAGCAGATGCTGAGGGCTGTGTGCCAATCCATCCCTGGCACAAACCTGACAGCCCCACACCGTACGCATCCAGGAAGAGGACACGAGAGGCCAAGAAGAGCAAAGTGAGACAAACAAAAAAAGAAACCATAGACCATAGAGATAAAGCCATTGCATAGATTAGGGCTACAGTTACGATCCATCACCTGCGGGTTTTAAACAGGTTTTCATGGATTCAAAGTACGCAGCTAGAGAGGCTCACTGGTGGTGAGTATTGCTTGACTTCGAACAAAGGCGCTGAAACAACCTTGTGAGCATCCAGAGTTCACACCAGTCTTCAAGATCGTATGATTGATCGTGTCGACAGGTAGTCAGTGTTAATGTATTGCCCTCTACATATACAAGTAATGTATTTTTAGTATCTCTTCTCTTAAAGAGTGCCCCTGGTGGATTTCTCAAAGGCTACTTGTATCCTTGTGCGGTTATAATTTATGCATAATTTTTTTTTGCACAACCTATAACATGAGGTCATATACAATTTATAAGTTATGTTCAGACATATTTTCAAGCTCTCACCTAAGCAAACCAAAATAGCCATTGCATCAATTAGCAATCACAGAATCCGTTATTGCGAGGCTTTACAAGAAAAGCTCTACAGAAAAAAGCAAATAATAATAATAAAAAATGTAACATGTACAGCATGAACAAACATCACTGAAATGACTGCGTTATTGAACTTCATCCCTCGCCTGGAGTAAACTAGTATCAAAGCCACAAAAAAAGTACCTTTGTGTAGGACCTGGAGTCCAGTGGAAAAACAACAAGGCAGCCTGTTTAACACCATCTAGAGATAGTGGGTGAGTAACATAAACAAGGCCCTGTGAAAGCAGTGTCTGAAGTATGCAGTAGTCATATGAAACACACCAACGTCTGATGTGATTGGTTGCTGGCGACCGTGGGGTCAAAATGTTTAGAGGTGAATTCGTCCTTGGCTCCGCCTTGTGTGGCTCTGGGTCTGGAGAAGGAGAAAAACAAGTCAACTACACAAACTCGAAATCCGTGACAACATCATTTCAATCAAATTTATGACTGCTCTTGATGGCTAAACATCTAACACAGGATACATTTCATTTAGGGCCATGTACAACCAACAATTATTTGTAGTCGATTAATCAGTTCATTATGCTGGTCTGTGTTTTTCCGAAGGTTATATCCACAAATGGCGTGGCTTGTTTAGTTTACCATCATGAAGGACAGGGTAAAGTAAAAAAAATAAGTTTAGATTAATTGACTAGCTCCCATCGCAATTCAATTTACATTGTAATGTCCTGCAGGGGTGGAAAGGGGGTTCTCAATGTCCTATCAAATATTTTGCCACTAAATTTGGCAAAGGGATAGTATTGAGACACACACACACACACACACAGCTGACTAAACGCAATAATAAAACAACACTAAATCCCTTTTTGCCTTGAATATTCCCCTTATCTAAGGGAAACAAAAAAAACCCAGAGAAGACTGTTGCTCTGCCGCAACCAATCAGAGAGCAGAGATTTTAACTAGGACAGAACTCCTCTGTTAAGCCTATGGAACAGAACAAAACAGACCACCCAGCTGGGAGGATGACATCACAGCGTACGTGAGAAACTTCATCTTACATAACCACTCTATAGCACACACAAATTCTGTTGCATTCCACACAAACACCAACACGTACACATCTCTAAATTATTCACATGCAGCCACCAAGATAGAAGAGGGGGGGGGGGGGGGGGGTCCTTGTATAGAATCTTGCGCAATTGCCCTTAGGGAGTCACATAAAGCTGTCTGTTGATAACTTCTATTTAATTTACATGGTAATGTCCTGCAGGGGTGGAAAGGGGGTTCTCAATGTCCTATCAATCATTTTGCCACTAAATTTGGCGAAGGGGTGGTATTCTCTCACACACACACACACGCACACGCACACACAGCTGACTAAACTCAATACAATTAACTTCTATGGTCCATATCAGAATCAAATCCTGTCCCTTTAAATCAAATCTGGTCTTGCAGAGCACAAAGGTTATTTGTATAGCGATGTAAATCAATTATTCAAGATGAGGCTGTTCCACATGTCCTTTCTGCATCTGTGTACTGCATGTACCATGTTTCAAGCGTCAAGTAATAATTACATGATTTTGCCACTCCTCCCATTCTTTAAAACTTCTTTTTTTTTGCAGGGTTTCAGAATGCAAAATATTTTCATAAAGCAGGTCATAAAGGAGCAGTGAGTATTTATTTTCTCACCAAAAATAAAAATGCCTCAAACCTAAAGCAAATATTTTGTAAGATGTTATTAAAATACCACTGGTCTCTACAAAGGGACTACTTCAAACCACCCTCTTTCCTCTGCTCCCTGTGCGCACCGAATTACTGTTGAAAGTGTCCCTGCCCACAAGTCAATAGGAAACATGAGAAGTGAGTGCTGTGCCACTCACAAATGGCGCCTCGGGACTTCCGAAGGGCGACAGCTCAGCCGATCTGTTCTCCTTATCGAAGGAGTCGTCTCTCTGGCGATGGGCAAACTTTCTCTTCAGTGCTTCTGCAATTAAAGCGGCGGGGTCCGACGCACACACAGTGCCCTTGCTCCTCCTCTTCCTCACGGGGGTTCCGCCTGGCGACCTGACCAGGAGGAATCACACACATAATTCATATTCAAACTATGGATGCGATGGGTTAACTGTACAATATCAAGATACTATCATACTATGTTACATAATAGCAGTAATAGAAATCGTTGTAGTAGTAGTGGTAGGAATAATATTGTAGAAATACACATTGTGAATTTCTACAATATTTAGGCAAACCCTTGTATGGCCAGAGCAGCAAAATTCATGGACGTGACTTTAAAACACACATCAGATTAAAGATAGGCGTGACATTCCCTCTGATCTCTCTACTACCCAGTGCTATTCTAAACAAGCATCACCCTAGCCTGAGTGCACACCTCTCCACCGTGCGGAGTTTGACCTGGTTCAGGTCCTTCAACACATCCAGCATGGAGGGGAGACCGGTGGAGGCGGAGCCCGCAGATAGCTCACTCCTCCTGGACTGGCCTTTGCTTGCCGCCCTCCGCTGTTTTATGGTCTCCAGGGCAGACGGTGTTGGAGAGTCAGAGACAGGAGGTGGAGGTGGAGGAGGAGGAGGAGGAGGAGGAGGGGGTGGAGGAGCAGCTCGAGGGGTTGAAGTCTGAACAGGAGGTGGGAGAGGGGATCGGCAGGGGGAGACTGAGTTCTTATTAGGAGGAGTAGTTCCTAGGAAAACAGACAAAAGAGGGAGGAATAAGAGAACTATATAAATCACTTTAAATTCCAACCATTTTAATTTAATTTACATTTAATCATCAAATCAATTCTAGATTCATAACCACTTTTTTATGCAAGAGTAACTTTAGCTTAATCTGCAAAGCCTGACGTCAATAGGTCTGGCTTATACAAATGAGTACCTGATGGAGCTGTGACGATCATTGCAATCTGAGCACGGAGTTTAAGCAGCTCTTCCTCCAGGGCTGAGATTTTCCTCAGGGCCTCCGGGTTAGTCCTTTGCCCCAGCATCCTGCCACCTAGCTGAGCCGAGGATGTCCGGGACACTGGGCCTGCAACCATCTCCACTGGTGGTGTTACAAACACTTGAGGCACCGGACATCTTTTCAACGGAATAGCATTTCTACAGACCAAAACAAAAACGCAAGCCATTTGCATTAAATTCCACACAGTCATTAGCCTGGTCCTATACTCTCGTACGAGAGTATGGTAGGACCAGGCTACACAATCATATCATTATTACACATAAATGTATACCACTGAGTGGTACCACTGCTTATGATACTGTCATAGCTCTTCACTAACAATGTCCTTTTAAGATACACCAATGACAAATATGATGAACTATGAGCAGTATTCTACCAAAACTCGAAAATAGGAGAGCCAACCTGAATTTGGAGAAATGGTCTTCTACATCCTCTGCTATCCAAAGTACATCTGCAAAAGATGGGATTGCTGGGCTGTCCATACTGATGTCAACATGTCCATGTCTCTTGTGGACTTGCAACGGAATCTATATATTTATTTAATTTTTTTTGAAAGGGGAGGAAAGAGAAACGTAAAGATGAAAAGGTGAAGTTCTGCTTCCTCATTTAGTCTACTTCACCAGCACAAGGGAGTACACAACTTGCCTGGAAGTGGAGTCGGGGATAAGGAGTCAGGGGCAAATTAGTGCCTATCATCCGAACGATGCTTCGATACTGTCCACAGAGTTGGTTGTCCCACACCGGGACCAGCTGAAACACCAGTCATGTTATTCACATGTTTATTTATTTGAATAGTCCAGTAAACAGAAATGCTAAGACAGAATCCCACATCCTTTGTAAAGTATATTTAATTGCACATAGGTCCTTTCTTATATTAACATCACTCACCATGTCAGCAGGAACTCCGAAATACTCAAGGACACATTGCAGTATATCCACGATGTCTTCTAAAAGCGACATCACGCAGCTTGTCTTGTTGGCTCTGAGAAGTGGGAAACAACGGAACGCTGTATCATGACTTACCGGCTCCAAACAGGACCGATTACATATCGTACTGACTGTGTCTACGTGCCAACAACAACGTGATGGGTCGAATCAAATTAGCTGCATTATTTGATCGTGCGTTAACGGAATAAACGAAATAAACCGTATATTTTATTTGATCGCGATTCATCATTGTGCAATGTCCCTGTGTTCACTCAATTCAAACGAGTACCATGTAACCTTATGCCTTTGTTTTATTTCAAAGCTATCACTTGCACACTGCAGTCTCGTGTAAAAAGCACCATCATCAAAACACCGCAGCTCTTGTTACAGAGCGAACAAACGGTCATCATTGGATAGGGAAGTTAAAATAACGCTAAAAGCTCGACGTTGGGGTGTTTGAAAGCATATGTAAAATACTCACCTATGTGCTGCATTAATCCAAACCCAAATGTAGTCTTACTTTTTTATATAAGTTATAATATTACTTGAACACTCGATGGAGAGCCGAAGTCACACCGATGAAGTCGAGTCACGCTTCCAATGCAGGTGAACTCAAATAAAGCAGTAACAGCAAACGAGGTTGTGATTGGATGTTGCAAAAGCACGAATGAAGAAAGCCAATGGGGCCTTGGAATGGTGTGACATGAAATTAGCCTTCCGACCAATGATAGGGCTAGAAGATTTTTAGCACGAATTTTGTATTTGTGAGTGTATTCAGTTCGTTCGGTCGGTGGTAAGTTCAATTAAATTATGCCTTAAGTTGTTGACAATAAATCTTCTGTCGACCCCTTTGAAACTCTTAACACCAAAAGTCTGTTTATCCAATTAAGTTTAGGTTTGTGACCGTTGGGTTTTTATTTTATGTCGTGTACAAAATACCGAAGTAATCGGAAGTTAGCATAGCTCGATAGCTAGGTGACATTTAGCAGCAAGTTATGCTAATCTGTTAGGATATCTTTGCGTTGGTTTCGAAAACTAGCGGACAACATGTAAAGAGTAGTTTTGCTCTCCAAAACGCACCAGGTGCTAGCCAATAAACTAATGTGTTCCCCAAGTTAAGGACTAAAGTTAGTTTCAGAAATATCAGTGCCGTTATTAACATTAACGTCTTCGATTGCTAACTAAAGCCAACGTTAGCACTCATTTGTCATAATAACGCAATATGAGTATTCTTACATTGTTTGATGACGTTAAGAAGAGTAGTTGGCTGGCTACATGGTAGTTGGTTAATAGCAAGTTTGTTAATACGCTTACATTTATTTCAGGCCAGCTACATTGTTAACGTCATGTGTCCAGTCCATGTTGACGTTAATTTACGCTACAAACTAACGTTAGACAATGTGGCCCTTGCGTTCTAACTTCTAATACCATACTGCAAAATGTGTTGCAATGTGGTGTTAAACTGTTAGAAGCATTGTGTCTCTTTGTAGTATTAAACTGTTGAAAATCCTTGGCCCCAATTACTATGTTTTATCAATTATTTTTCAGTAACGTTGACGGCTGTCGACTTATCATCTCAACAGGTTTTATCGGATGACATAATGATGGATGCTCTGGCAGTAGTGACCCAACTGCGGGATCTAGCTTCCGAGCCTCAGAACCGCGAGGCTATAGTTCAGGACCAGGGTTGTCTTCCTGGTCTCGTTCTGTTTTTAGACCACAAAGATCCTAACGTCCTCCTCGCCACTCTTCAAGTAAGTTTAATTATTATCCCCATCAGAATGTAAAAGCCAGCCTTGTAATAGTGTGTAAAATAAATGCTGTAGCAGTGTTGCTCATTTAGGACTGTCGTTCCATGGATTGTTGTAATAGCTTTTGTCCATTGGTAGACTCTGCGGTATCTGGCAGAATTGACACAAAATATAAGCACCATGAAGAATGAACTGGGCATGATGGTGAGCCTGGAAAACCTGATGGAGAGGTGAGTCGCCTCCCAGTAAAACCATACACCCTCATAACCCAAATGCTTTATTCCATTATCTGCCAATTCACTATTTACAGTCTTGTTTATGCATTACTACATTATCAAGTAGAAAACGAATAAAGGAAGATATTCGCGGTTTCTCTTTCTGTCTCAAGTCTTTTAGGTAGGTGTAGAACGGTGAAAATGTCACTCCGATTCAAATGTGTTTTGTTTGTTTGTTTGTTTTTACTAGAGGGGGTTTGACTGATGACATAACTGTCCTGGCCAAAGATGTGTATGACGTTCTTACCGGTCCAGTCAACACACAAACATTCAGAACTCCAGCACAACAGCAGAGGAGAAACAAATCCCAGTTCTTCATCAACACCTCCAATAAGAAGGCAAAAACAGTCACCTTACAAATCGAGGGTCTAGATGGATTGGTGAGTTCCCTTTTATTTGCAGACTGTTTTAATGACATTTTATTCTCCCTGGGTCTAGTTTTAATTATTTTGCTTTTGTCTTGTTCTGAGCTTTAAATTGAATTACTCTGATGTAACGATTTAACTGTATTGAGAGTAAATATAATTGAGAAAGTTAATCTAGTGGTATCTGCACATTCAAATAATTTTTTCGTACTTGACTCCATGATGATTTTAAATCAATATTAAAACAATTGGTGACAGTGTGTGAACTTGTGTAGCAGTTTTTTCACCTCATGACTTAATGGTTTATCTTTTGACCAACCTATGCCACAGAGCTCATGTAATATATATATTTGTGTGTGTGTGTGTGTGTGTTCTGTAGGACAAGCGTGGCATGTGTGAGGAGGCTTTACTGAAGGTCAAAGGGGTCATCAGCTTCACATTCCAGATGGCCATGAAGCGGTGCACCGTGCGCATTCGTGCCGACTTGCCCACTGAGGTATACTACAGTCCAGTACAAACATACTCAAATATTCAGGCACACATCCTTTAACCATATTCCACTTTCACTGTGCTTTTCATGTTGATCTGTGTGCGCCTGCCAGTAACTCATATTGTGAACTGTGTAAACCTGACGTGTGCACTCAATTCAGTTCAAAAACACTTTATTTGACCCCAAGGGGCGATTTACATACTGTAGTATGGAGCAGAGTACAGTTAAAAACCTATAATTATCACTGTTTAAAGTACATTTCAAGTAGATGGTAAGTTTGGGTAAGTTAACCCAGAGGAAGTGGTAACCCTCATAATAGAAGAGACCTATGGCTTTATTCTCCTAACTAAGTAAAGCCAAGAAGTTCTTCTTTTACAAGGTTTACAATGAAATAACTTAACCTAGGGTTATCACTAAACCTACAACTTGGAATACCCCACTGCAGTCAGTTAACAGAATGTTATGTGAACAGAACAGATGTAAACAGAAGGTTTGATCAGTGATGTTTTACCAAATTGAAATTCATAGAACTGACAGCTAAACTATACCTGCCTAGCTGTTCTGAGCTAACTCTGTGGTCTCTCTGTATAGAGTCTTGCCACTGCTATTGCATCAACTAAAATCCTGCAGGCCCAGCAGGTAGTGAAGAATGATACCGGGGAGGAGGTGAGTGGATGAATGTCCATTGTTGATCTTTAATCTTCAATTGTTATTATATTGTTTTATTGTATGTCATTGTTTTTCCACTCAGCCCCAATTATTCAAATGCCACCCATACTATGAAGAGTTCAACTTACCCAGATTTAATAGGCTTGAGTAGGGAAGTTGGATTTGAGTTCTGTGTCTCCATCTCCTCATCATCCAGTATTTTCCTGTATCGCCTTGGAGACTGTTAGCCTGGTAGGAAACCAGAACCTGGAATCTTTCAGATTAAGGGTTTGGCCACGAATAATGAAAATGGCCCAACTCCAGGGGCAGCACCAAGCATGCATTTGAAAATCTCACTGCACGCAATTGGATAACACAACCAATGTTTACTCTAAATGATTCTGGACTTCGACGCAGTTGGATAACACTACGACCAAAAACGAAAGTTCTAGCGCTGTCGTCATCAGTTTAGCTCCCCCCTGCCCCGCCTTTATCAGATACACCGATTTGATTTTGATTGGTTACCGCAGATGGTTGCGTTAAACGTAACCTGCATCATTGCCTGTGGCCAGAGTATCTTGCAAACACAAATTCAAATTGTGCTCTCGCGAGAACTCTGGATTTCCAGGGTAGGAGACGGTTGCCCCTTTCGCAAAATCTTTGCCCTTTTTCCTCCAGGTCCTGATCCCTCTCAGCATGTCCAGCACAGCCATCCAGGAGAACTCCCAGGTGCCCGACTACCTCCCCGAGGACGAGAGTCCGGAGAAGGAGCTCGACCGCGCCGTGTCCCGGACCGGTGCCAAAGAGGAAGGCAGCAGCGGCTGGCTCAACACGGCCGCCAGCTTCCTCACCCGCTCCTTCTACTGGTAAAGGTTACCGGGGGAAGGTCACGGCGCTCGGGAAGCGAGCAACCGCTGCCTCTCAGGGGAATGCTAAACAAAATGGATGACCACGAACGCTTCTGTTTCCACGTCAACCTGCACACTGTTCCTACACTCAGTGTGAGAAGGTGATGGAGACTGCATCCAAGTCAGTGCTTCTTTCAACACTTCCAGATTCACGTCTTCATTCTGGGTCGACACCTCCCTCCCTGCTAAATGCTCTGCTGAGACACTGGGTCCTGATGGAGATGGGGTTGGCCAAGCCAGTGCCTCATTCAACATTGATGCAACTCTTACTCTCTCCTGCAGGGTTGACAACGCCCAGAGCTGAATAGTTATTGGTCCTCAAATTGGCCTCCCGCCCTCATGAACTTTTGCTAGCTAGATGCATACTGAAAAATGGCATGCCATGTGTAGGGACAGTGTTCATGTTGATGTTAGTTTGCCCGAGTTCTACTCAGACAAGTAGGGCTGTTTTTTCTGTACACCGATTGAGCCTAGTCCTGGACTAAAAGTTTTTGTCAATGGAAATCTCTCTGCTGAAGTTCCCAGTTAGTCATGGACTGACCTTCCTTATTACATGTATTGGAGACCGACCCATAGAGGGTTTGTTGATGTTGATTCATCCACTGACTAACAGAAATGTGGTTGCTTCTCACACAGTACTTCTGCAAAGCTCTTTGTTTGTTTTCTATGTTTGTATTTGTTCAGTTTATATGTCTGTACTATTTTCTGTCCTGTTTCCCTGTTGTAACTGTTTTTTTTCAGTTGACTTGTATATATTAAAAAAAACGGAAGTACATTTTACTCTGTAAAAATAACTTGTTCAGGTCATTGTCTTCAGGAACAATATGTTTGGGTTGGATATTTTCTTGGATCTAGGTACAAGAACAAATTAGTTTTCTTGTATTAGAATTACATGTACACTGTGGTTAAATACATAGGGGAAATGATTTGTGTAAAAATGGTCCAAGTGCTAGATTTGGTAGAATGATTGACTGAAACATTAGCCTGCTTTTTTATGTCCAGCAAATGTATGGGGCAATAAAACTGGATCTAAAGTTATTTGCATTCATTCAGAGTCATTTAATGTGGAAATGCTTTTCCTCACAGGGAGCTACAAGCTATGCTTCTAGCCTACAGGTTTTTGCATTTAAACCAGAGGTGCCCAATTTGGCCTACACTCAATTTTTCTGGGCCCACCTTGTTGCTGGGGATTTCTATCCCAAAGAGTTTTCAAGAGTTGGTTACAGTGTGTTATCTGACAGTTTTATGGTAGGAGGCAATAACAGGTCAGGCCCATGACACGGGCCTGCTATATTCTGTTGTGTGGGTCACTAACTGCACCTACAGTACTCTCCAAATACAGGCTAACTCTGACATGATCATAATCATGGATTTTTACACACATCAAGGTGATAGTACAGAGACTGGCTTATTACTTTGAGGAGTAATATCACAAATGGTCCCTGAGAATCAACTTGCATCAAAGTGATTATTAGAAAAACATTTTTCCTGAAATCTATATGAAATATTTTGGATTTTGATGCTATTTGGAAGCAAACAACTGTCGTCATTCGCCTGGTCATGAGGGGGTGCCTTATTTGCTTGAAGCTGTTCGTAATATATGGATGTACAGTAGATATCAAAATATGACCAGAATGTCATGTCATTGCCCCATAGATTGAAAAGTTACGTGTATCACCTTTGCTTAATCTACAGCAAGGCCACTAGTAACAGGTTTATAGTTTCCCACTCGTCAGATGTCCTGTGGATTTATCTTTGCCCTAATTTCACCAAATAAAATGTCCTTGACCTTAATATTAGACTGCTGTGCAAACATAGATGGGTGTATAAATAAAGAGAGAGGACAGTGGTGTGTTAAGTTCCATGTTGAAAAATGACGGGGACTATTCTACAGCTAGTGCTGCTCGTGTTGTCTGGCTTGGCCAGCGCATCCAAAAGCTCCCCAGGTGACGTTCAGAGTGAGAACCCGACTACAGTCCAGCTGGACGTCTCTGCTGAGCTCACTCGTCTGAGGGACATGGTGACGGAGCTCAGGGTGGAGCTGTCGGCCACTCAGGCTGGGTTACAGTGCAGCAACACCCAGCTGAACAAGATGGAGGCAGAGAATGAAGGTAGGGCATGTTCTGGCTATTTTCAGTGAAAAACAAAACAAAAACGTTCCTTTATCTGGTCAACTATTATTGCACAAAAAAACACACCTTTGGCAAATAGCTATTGCACTTTGTCTGACTATAACCTGTTGCTTCCTCCCAACAGTCAAATATTCTATAGTTGTGTCATATTTGAGTAGTTCGGCTGAATTTTGCATAAAGATTTTATGAAATGTGCTTTTAAAATCACAGAACTGAAGTCAAGGCTGTCTGTCAGTGAGTGTGAGGTGGAGCATCTGAAGACTTACACACACCATCAAAGTGAGATTCAAGAATAGCCATTTTATTTGCTTTTTCACCATTTTCTGTTTTCATAGCACTCAAGGCAGATTTGAGGGATGTGAAAGACAGACTGGTGATCAGTGAGAAGGAAATTGAGAGTCTGAAGGATGCAGGTAATTTCTTCTTAAAGAGAAGAACACTAAATTCTGCATACAAAATGAAGTGCTAAACCAAC
Source organism: Sardina pilchardus (assembly GCF_963854185.1). Lineage (NCBI taxonomy): Eukaryota > Metazoa > Chordata > Actinopteri > Clupeiformes > Clupeidae > Sardina > Sardina pilchardus. The sequence goes on along the minus strand of NC_085005.1, from coordinate 12,873,309 downwards.
ACAAATATGTTGTCTAGTACCTTTTCATTCTGTAGAGAATGACATTCAATTATTTAGTCTGTCATTAATAGTTATGTTTGTTCTACAGAACAACCCAAGGTTGCATTTTCAGTAGCTTTATTGGACTCTGGATTCATGGGCCCAGTTTCTATTGACACCAACTTGGTTTATACCAAAGTCATCACCAATGTGGGACAGGCCTTCAGTAATATCACAGGTATTCTATATGTACTCCTGACCTGTATAAAACACTGTTTTTGAATGAATTGTCACCTCAATGAATTGTCTGCAGTTAACCTTGAGCGAGCTGTTTCCTTATATCACCTCAATGCAGGTTTCTTCACAGCACCAGTGAGGGGAGTGTATTACTTCCGATTCACCACTAGGGACAGTCTTGACTCTCGTCACATGGGGATAGTTCTGTGTAAGAATGGAGAGAAGGTCATGTTTGTAGAGGAGGCTGATAATGATGGGCTTCGTCACTACCTCTCCAGCGGTGCGTCTCTGCAGCTGGAGGTGGGAGATGTGGTTAACATGCGTCTGCCTGCTGGCTACAGGATCTATGATGACGCTGATAATCACACCACCTTCACTGGTTTCCTTCTATTCACCCTATGAGGAAAGTCATCATAAAGGAGGCAACTGAGGTTTATGATGGGTTTTTTTATTATTATTTGTTATTTTTATTTAATGTTATTTAAGTCTGTTAGAATGTAAATGTATAAGATTAAAACCAATCCTCTGCTTTTTGCCAAATAAAATATGTGATGACTGTGCTTAAAGAGTAAAGATGAACTGATGAACACTATTAAACTCTTGATGTAATGAAAAAACATGATGACTTGATATGGGTTCTTTATTTTGACTATGCTGACAGGACTGAGAAATACCCTTAGTTCAGACTTTTTTTTACCAGAATAGACAAGACACTTTAGTGTCATATTATATTTTTGTCTTAGGTTCATAAGACATCCAGGATCTATCATTACTACTCCACTGGGAAACTTGGAACTAATCCCCCTAATCCCCCTCCTCCATCTTTCCATCAACTTCTGCTCTCTGGAAGAAATGGCAAAGAACAATAAGCACAATTTGCTCTTTATAATTATTATTATTTTTTTTAATCATTATTACAATAACAAACTTTTTTTTACATCACACTCAGTAATGTTATAAATGGATACAAATTAAATATAAAATGGTTTAAAAGACAAACTACTTATATGACAGAAAACACTAAAAAAAAAAAAAAAAAAAAACACCCAGAATGACCAGAGTGACCACTCAACTATTTACATGAATTTACACACTATTTACTAATATGCATTAATCTGATGGTAAGTCTGGCCCCTCATCTGCTTCAAGCAGTCCTCCATTTTTTAACCAGCTGCTTTGGAACAAAAAGTTGCGCTTCTATACTGGATGTGGCCCGTCTTGTTATCCCTCAGCTCACCACACAAACGGCAGTTGAGGGGTGAGCGACATCTGACGGGCTTGCCCTCCTGGATCCTCCTGAGGTGTTCCAACCAAGTCGCCTGGGGAATGTCCATGAGCTCACGTGGCCGACCTGTATCTGAAGAGAGGAGGAAAGAGAAGAAAATGAGAAGAGGGCCTGCGTGGACATGGAGCTGAGGAAAGAACACAAGTTGAGTGTGAATGTGTGTTGCATGACTGGTTAGCTCTATATGAACAGCATCTGTAATACACAGAGATAGAAGTCTGGCTTCAGAAAGTAACAGTCCTGCCATGAATTTGTTCAACCTGTGTGATGAACACACCGGTCATCTCACTAATTAGCTGATCTACTTGATGTAAGAGTTGTGCTCATTAGAATCAGCTGAATAAGTGAATGAACACAAATGGACCGGACTCTCACTTTCTGCAGCCGGACTTTCACACCTCTGGCAATACATATATTATTAGTAGGAGCAGCGTGTTGTTGCTGTTGCTGTTGATGATGATGCTGCTGATGTCAGCTGAGAAAAACTGCATCTGATTGAGTGGGACAGGGAGTAGAGGTGGGGAAGTACCGTTTATTTCTATAGCAGTTTTAAAAAACTAGCAGCGGACCAACATGCTCTACATAGTTAAAAAGGATTATGCACTGCAGGTGGCATAACAGTAAAATAAAAGTAGTGTTGTTGATTTTGGCTGTTGCTGTACAGTACCTTTAGCGGGTAAAGCTGCATGAGGTTGTGCTTGAGCCACACGAGAGACTCTGCCTGCTGAAAGCTGCATGATCTCTTCCCGCTGTGCTGCAAGCAGATGATGTCCACTCTCAGAAGTCACAGTAGATAATGTGGCAGCAGTCAGGTAAGGGGGCAGAATTAGGTGGGGTTTCTCGACGAGAGCAGCAGGGGCGCTGGCAGTGGTGGTGGCGACTTTTAAGTGCCACCGCCTCTTTGTCAGCAGGGCTTCAAACTGATGAGTTGTCAGGTATGGCTAGCGGTGGAGGATGTAGCAGAGGATAGATAGGGGATGCTACGAGGGGCTGCAGAACTAGAGGTGTGGGACGTAGACAGGTAGGGGAAGCTAGCAGGAGTCAGGTAGGGGAAGCTAGCAGGAGCTCTGCTGAATGTGTCAAATGCTGGTGACTGCTCAGTGATAAGAAGTCCTTTAGGCACAGGATCCAGGGCCGCCACAGCAGCGGGGAAGAAAGAGCCCAGGACAGCACAGGAGGCTGGAGGGGCTGGGATCAGTGCAGGAGGGGATTGGGGGTTGCGTGCCAAGCTGAAAGAGAGTTAATACAGCACAAACTGATCCTCATTACACACAAAACACATATATATTATTTAAACACGTACACACACGTCACATGGGTAAACATGAAAGGTACCTCTTCTTGGATACCAATTTTAGTGATGTAGATTGCAATATGAAGGCAAAGGAGAACCAGAGCGGTAGAGAAAAAAGAGTGTCGACACTCCTAGACACCATGGAAAAAGATGGCAGTGCTTTTCAATGCCAGTTTCCAGGTTAGGGAGACAGTTTTGAAACTGAAAACTGTCAATAACTTGGTCAGTATAGCCAATGAGTTGCTAAATGACCCTCTAGCATCCAGAGATAGTAGGCCTACAGCCCCTTCAGCACAGGTGTTTTTGGAACGTGCATGGTGGCTACATTGCAAGAGTACACATCACAATAGTGTCGCAACTTGCAACTCTCCCTTTCTATTTTCAGTTTCAATTTCAATTTAGAACGGCAAAACATTACACATGTCTCATGGCGCTTTACAGAGTGTTTAGCATTCAGAGATTCAGAGAGGGCCCATGAGTAACAGGGCTATGGATATGGCTCTGAGGGAGACATCCTAGCTTCAGAAAACAAGTCCTATCTACCATATCTATCATACCACATTTGTTACAACCATTCACTGAACCAATTGAGTCTGACTAGCAAAATCCTTCAGCCAGGTAAAGTTGAACTAGTGATATCACCTGTGCTAAGTGCACCAGCAGAACCAACCTGTGAAATGGTAAGCAATCATCATGAGTCTTGGCTACCTGGCTGCCACTGAGTGTGCCTCCCACTGATCTCTCTCAAGGTGTGGATCCATGCTCCAGACAGTGGAGTGATAGACCTGCATCATTTTTCTGGAAAACAGAATTTATTTGAATGTTCTTCACTTGAAATGAAGTTCAATTAAACTTGAGGGCAACACTTTTTGATTTGCAAAAGATTTTGATGTGCAAAAAGAACCTTTCAACATGCGAAATATGTCTGGCCTGCAAGCAAATGTTTTTGCCTCAAAATGAAAGAGGACAGATTCACTATCAATCTATCTACCTATGTCGAAAAAGCCTATTGATTTTATGTTTTCAAAGCTGTGTTTTTGCTTGGATATTTATTTTTGTGCTTGCATTAAAAAGACACAAAATTTGGCCCATACATACCAAATAACAATTTGACAATCTTATTCATAGCTTTTAATTTATTTATCAAAAATGTAAATGTAACTACGCATACGCTTAGGCTTTTAATTTATGTTGCATCTACCTGAATGTTTCCGCCAGAGATGGGGGACTCGAGTCTAGTGACTTGACTCGAGTCAGACTTAAGTCGCCAGATTGAGGACTTGTGACTTGCTTGATCAACAGTGAGAAAAGACTTGACTTGACTTGGACTTGCTACTCATGACTTGAGACTTGACTTAGACTTGCATGCAATGACTCGACAAGTCATTGCTGTCTTGGCTAATTGGTGAATAATAATAATAAAAACTATTTTCGATTGGATATTTCCTGTTGCATGTGGGCGAACCTGGCAACCTCTCTACTAGGTGCTAGGTGACGCGCCCGCCATCTACAGTAGAGCGGTCGGGGTGTAGAAGATGGAAGCTGTTACCAGTTCCCAAAATAGTAACATTTGGATTTAAAGACTATTCAACGATTCCCGAGTGCAAGGTGTGCAGCGCAAAAATATCCGTCACATCCAGCACCACGTCAAATTTTATCCGCCATTTCCGACTAGGGCTACACAAAGAAAAGTAAGAAATGTCTGTAGCTAATTTCACATTATTTTTTAATCTAACGTTAGCTGGCAGCTAACATCACATCTCCATCAGTCAAACGTGACAAGAGCCTACTGTTTGCATCACATTAAGTTTTTATCATGTTGACTAAGTTTCACATTGATCCAGCCTATCAAATAACAATTTGACTGAAATACGGTAGCCTATCTGAAAATCACTGAGTGCGCAAACCTCCTCCAGGCGAACACATCACCTCCTCTTGCATCCATCCATAACTTTTTGAGTTATCTTGCGAATGAACAAACATATACAGACAAACCAACAAACACGATAAAAACATAACCTCACTGGTGGAGATAAAAACTTCGAAACGGTCTTTGTCCCGACGCACATAATTGTTGACATTCTCGATAATGTCGAGGGGAAGCTGAGACGATAATGTCGAGGGGAAGCTGAGACAAATCATGCATGACTGCAAGTAGGCTATTTCTTTGCGTTGGATGAGAGTAGGCTAGGCTACAGATGTGATGGATGTTACATCACATCTGTACTCTCACCATGGACGTTAGGAAATGTCTATACATTCTTAAAAATGGAGCGGGAGCATACAGTAAATGCATTGAATATGAGGCTATGTTGCACTAACTGAAATTAATACTTTTCACTCATGTGGCTGTAAAATACTTGTACAGTATTAGTCGTTAGGGAATGTATAGGCCTATTAAAAATGCATTTGAGCATGACAGAAATGAAATGTATATACTGTATGTTATATACATTTAATTCTTATTCAGAATTATTTTGTAGCTTCTCTCATGTCTGATGTGCGAAATTGCGCAGCCACATTTGGCCCTCTGATGGTGATGATAAAAAATTGTGGCCCTCTTAGTCATGAAAGTTGCCCATCCCTGGTCTACCACATCAATGTAGCTTTTGGTAAATCATAAAGTATAACAGCCAAACAACATGCACAAACCCTATTACTGTAAATGTTTGTATAAGTAGAGATGTAGGCTACAGTATGACATAAATGAGAAATGGGCTACTTTCAAGAGTAAATCGTAGTATAGCCTAACATAGAAGTGTCTCCATTTCATTTCTGTATGGTATTTATTAATGGAATATTATGCAATGAAAACATGAGCTAAACACACATACACACACTCTGTCTGGTAATTTGGTACACCAGGCCCTGTAGTCGTTCCTAGTAATTCTGATCCTGCTGGTCCTAGTGAGCATTTATAAATATTCTTTAGCCTTATATCCCCTCAGGGTTTCCCGCAGCGCTTTCCTGCTAAGGCGGCCGCCTTAACAACACAGGGCTGCCGCCTTAACTAGCGTCTTCAAGAAATAAATAAATAAATAACTATATTATGTATAGTGATATTCGCCGTATTACTCTGTCATGTTTTCTCCATGTCATTCCAAACCGTAGCCGCTAGTCTCCCTTCTCTGTAGAACGCATAAAGAAAAGAAACTTTTTCAAATCGAGTTGGCCTATGCGCACAGGCGACGCGCTCATTCAGCATGAGTATTTGATATCAGGTCAGGTGCCACTGCCACGCATATCTCAGAGTGACTGCGAACACAAATAGCCTAAACCTTGCTAGATTTGACGACTCTCACAGGAATGGTTCTCCGTTGAATCTACCAAATGTGTGGGATGAGCGGCATAACACTTTTGAGCGCTTTATCTTTTTTTTTTAATCACTCGTCTACTATGAATGCATAGCCCACTGCATCTTGTAATTTGTTGTGACAAACACTTGTGCCATCTAGCCTACAGCTAACAACAACTTGTGACGGCTATTCATTCACGTGTTGTACAATACTGAAATTGTCTGAGGCTTACACAGGCTAGTTTAAACTTTAAACAGCCTCTTGTCTCCCATGCCAGTTTCATTCATCCCGACCGGGCGGGACGCACGTTTCCGTTTTGTAGAAATAATTCCTGAATGTTTTTGTTCAGAGCTGAACATGCAACTGTATTTGACAGATGACAGATTTGGTTGCTAGTGACAAAATATTAGCGTTCAATGCGGTACGATCTCGCTAATTATGTTTTTAAAAGCATTAAAAACGTTCCGGCTCTCTTAGGCTATATGAGCAACAGGCACAAATACAGCTCCAATCAAAGAATTGCAGCTTTAGGCTACTAAATCACAATTCACTAACTTTACCATACTTTACCATACAGTCGCAATGTTACATGTTCATACAGTTTCATCTTCATTTCATGATATATTCTAAAATATCCACCATTACTAATATTCTTGGTTTTAATAGAATATTATAATATTGACTGGCTTTAAAATATATCCTATGGTGCTATGCTGAGCAGTGCAAAGGTTTTGAAAGATACAAAAGGCCCTGCATTGGAGTTATAAACTTACACTTTTAAGGTATAATATTGTCTAAATTGTGTTAATGATGTTTAATTGGTTGCTGATTCAATTAAATCTGATACAATGAATGTGAAATCCAGGTATATTGCTGTCATTAGTGTCAAAATTCAACATTTTCAACATGCTGACAGCCTACTAATTTTTTACTTCAGCTGACCTCCTTGTCTTTAAGTAAATCAGAAAAGAAGTTATTTAGATAAGTGTGTGCTAGACTGCTCCTGTAGCCAACAATCCCCTCTCTACCCTTTGGGAATTGAACTGTTATATGATCCTTGGTGATGTAAATTATGAAAAACCCTTTATTTGGTTGGTCTTGATGTGGCCTTGACTCCTTTAAGACTCGGTCTCGACTCAGACTTGCTTCCTAAAAGACTCGGTCGTTGTCACTCGGTCTCGGCTGCAGTTCAACCAACGGTCTCGACCCCCCCCCCCCCCCCCCCCCCATCGTAGGGCAGTGGCGGCGATGCGGTGGGGACGCTACGGCGACGCCCCCTTCCCCTGGACAGACACCACCTTAACTAACAAATTTTCTGGGGGAAACCCTGCCCCTTCTTCTATTTGTTAGCCTTTTTGTGCAAAGGAGGGCTAGGCTACATAAAACTTAGGCTGCCGTCTCTTCAAGTTTTAAGACGGTTGTCTTCCAGCTTATTATATGACTTGACTTGTGACTTGCTTGACCTAAGCTATGACTTGACTTGACTTGACTCGACCTAAGCTATGACTTGACTTGACTTGACTCAACCCTCACAAAAACGACTTGGGACTTGCTTGAGACTTGAAGGTTAAGACTTGAGACTTGCTTGAGACTTGCATATCTGTGACTTACTCCCATCTCTGGTTCCGCAAACGTTGCCCTGGTGACCTGATATATTTTGATCCTCGCTATTAAAAAATATTTTTTAACTCGCATAAGAGAGTAGAAACACAAGCAGAGGCGTATATATTAAACCGAATTTCCACAAACATATGATTGTTTACCATTTCACATCAATTAAATAAACAAATGTCAATTTGATATGTAGTAGGCCTATACATACTGTATTGTATAAATATTGCCTTTAACAACAGAAACAGAACAGATCTTTGTAAATATTAAACAGGCATCAAAAGAGCTGGTGGTAGCCTACCAAGTTATAGGGTTGGAGACGTGCCATCCGGTCCTGCAGGCTGAAGGGACTCAGGGCAGGGACCACGACCATCAGCCGCTAAGAAATGGAGAGGTTGTATATTAGAATATGCTGATTACTATCAGTGCTGTATATGAAATACAATAGGCCTACTAATGTTAAACAAGACTAGATATAGATTCTGCCTTCCAGGTTTCAGTGAAATACATTTCTCCCTCCAGTTCTTTTGTGCCAGTGCTGACTCACTATAAGGGCTTGAAAAACTGGATAAACTCCAAAACACAACTACTTGCTATGTAGTCTTTCCAGTGTGTGTGTGTGTGTGTGTGTGTGTGTGTGTGTGTGTGCGTGTGCGTGTGTGTTTCCGCTATATGGATGGCCTATCCACTTGATTTCAAATTCCAGGCCACACTGACACTGTAAAGCAGTATGCCCAAGTGGGAGTAATGCAAAATGAGATGATATGGGACATGGTCATTTGGCATGAACAGGGTCAAGTGTGACGAGAGCGTACCTGAGCTCTCCTCCGCTTCCGGGACGAGTTTCCTTTTCAGAACTCTCTCGGAGAGCCTGTTCAGGGCTCCGGGAACGGAGTCGAGCTCATCCTGAGCACCGATGAATGCCCTCAGCCAGTGCACAGAGGGCAGAGGCATCATCGGTGGTGGAGGCAGCACCGGAGGACACGAGGCGGATGCAGAGGTGGAGGTGGAGGCGAAGTCACAGGCCGTCAAATACAGGAGGCACCTCATAAAACCCTTAAAAGCCTGAACAGTTGGTTTAGTTCCTTCATATGGGCAAAGAAAAAGCCCCGCCTCAGTTTAGCAACTATGTGCCTTCCATCCTCAGAAGGTGGCCTTGACCTCCCCGATATTAGGAAATATCAGCTTAGTGCACACCTCCGCTTTATCAATGACTGGGTACGCAAAGATCCTTTGTCTATATGGTTGGATATAGAAAGTTCTATGTCCAAACTACCTCTTGCAAACCTTTTATTTTTAAGAAAGCCTTTAGTTAATGCATGTCATAATCCAATTACAGTCCATACTGTGAAGGCCTGGCGGGTAGTTAGAAGATTGGAGGGTAGACATAAATCCACTTCTGTCTTTACACCAATATGTGGTAACTTAGATTTTCTGCCAGGAATAATGGATCCTGGTTTCCAGATCTGGAATACGAAAGGGATCTGCAGGCTAGGGGATGTATTTGTTGGACACACATTGATGTCTTTTAGTCAGTTAAGTGAAAAGTATGATATTCCTAGACGGGATTTTTTCCGATATCTTCAACTAAGAGATTTCATTAAAAAAGATACAACAATTCTTATTGACCAAAGCAGTTCATGCATAGAGCGACAGCTCTTTTCACTCCAATTAGGCCACTCTATAGGTTTCTTTTACAAATTGCTGAAGGAATACTTTACTAAGGGCACTTTACACCTGAAGGGTAAATGGGAAGGAGAGCTTGGTGTGGAGATTACAGATGAGGAGTGGGATGAGGTATGGGATAATGCAAGGACCTTGAGTATCTGCAATAGGGTTAAAGCAGTTCAGTTAAAAATTTTGCACAGAGCTCATATATCCCCCTCCCAACGTCATAAGTTCAGTGCTGACCTCTCCCCCCACTGTCTTAAGTGTAAAACAGAGATAGGGAGTCTCACTCACTGCCTGTGGTCCTGTTGGAAAATTAAATATTTTTGGAACAAGGTGGGGCAAGATATAAACAGGATTTTATCAATGTCACTACAATGTGATCCTCTTTGCATGTTACTTGGGATATCAAACTGTTTTATTAGTGATAAATACAAAGATAAGTTATATAAAATGTTAACTTTCTGTGCTAGGAAGTGTATCCTATTAAATTGGATATCTGACAAACCCCCCTCTAGAACACAGTGGCATAAAGTTGTCATAGAATATATATCACTGGATTATCTGACATGTAAACTGCATGATAAGGATAACATTTTCCGCAGAACATGGGAACCTTTTATGTCCTTTATGGGGTTAAATATTGAAACCATTCTGATAAGAGGATTCATGTAACAAATTGAGAGGACCTTTATTTAATTTTATGTTATTGTATTTCATTTCCAATTTCATATTCATTTATCTCTTCATTCTATGTTGTCATATAATTAATGAGCAAATCTGTTTGTATATCTGAGTCTTTAAGCCGAGTCTTGTTTTTCTGTTGTATGTCGTTTGTTTTGTGTTGTTAAAACCAATAAACATAATGTTTAAAAAAAAAATACAGGAGGCACCGGCTCATCCACGCCCGGCGGTGCTGCTCAGAGAGATACCGGACCAGGTGCATCACTGAGCGCCCGACCGCTTTCTCCCGCAGCAGCTTTACCACCTTCCTGTCGCAAGCCAGCCTGGAGAAACATACACACACACACACACACACACACACACACACACACACACACACACACACTCAGAGTTTGTAACTGTAGACACTTTGTGAAACACAGGGGAGGATTTATTGGATGTACAGACACAAACACACACACACACAGAGTACTCATATACATACTCTCACACACACAAACAAATACACACACGCAGACATACACATACATATACAAAGGGAGAATAGAAAGACATAAAGACATTCATGTAGAAAGAAACAAATGGCTTCAAAAGCCATGACTGGCTTTCAGGGAGATAGAAATACCCACTTGTACGTGAGGACTGCCGGGAACCAGCTGCCCCAGCACCTCCTTGGCCCAGGCCGCCTCCTTCCTGTGGCAGTTCTGGCATTCTAAATATTCAGTTGCCACATAGTACCACCCATCCACGTCTAGCACCCGCCGCACTGTCCTGTAGAACCCGGCCCCGACCAGCTTGAAGCCCTGGCGGGAGCATTCGGGCCGCGGGCAGCGTAGCGCGCAGCGCCAGTAGTGGTACGGGAACCACAGGCACAGCGGGCGGGCAAAGTAGAGGGCAGGGGAGGACGGCGGTTGGCGTGGGGCAGCCGGGGGTGCTGGCGGGTACCACCACAACTTCACCGGTGCCGCCAGCGTCGTTTGACTACGGTGATTCGTGACAAAGGCCTCACTGATCCACCCCTGCATGTCCACAGGCAGGGTTGTCCTCCAGCCCCTTGGGAAGATGAAATCCTGCAACATGCATTTCAATGTTTATGTGTAGTTAGCAGATGCTTTAATCCAAATCACATTACAACAATAACCATAAACATTCCATTATATTAGCATACCAGTTAACAGTTCAAAGTGAAGTCGAATCAATTTAAAATAATAATAATACATTATTCTCTATGATATCATTACAAGTTATTATTATGTGTTAACTGTCTGAGAAACAGGTGACAGTAAACAGGTGACAGATAGATAGATAGATAGATAGATAGATAGATAGATAGATAGATAATATAGTAGGGGAGTGTTTCTTCTCATATCTTGTAATCCCCAGTAGTACAAGTGTAATTAGTTAGTAGTAAGCCTGAATGAATGATGGAGATGATGGTTATGCACAGAGGCGGACATCCCGGGTCCAATAAGTAAAAGTCCTGCCCAATATTTGATCCAACCATTTAGTAAACCAGCTCATCCAAATTAGCAGCCGGATAGATCAGGTAATTAGTGATATCACCTCTGTTAAGAGCAGGAAGAAAGAATAAATGGCAGGACTTTTACTTTCTGGACCCGAGATATTCGCCCGCCCCTGGTCATGCAACTGATTTAAAGGAAAACTGACAGGAGAGGCAGCAGCAGCAGCAGCAACAGCAGCAGCAGGAGCAGCACCACCGGGGGATGGAGGGTCTGAGGAGGAGGGCGGGGGTTGGGAAGGGTCAGGGTCAGGGTCAGAGTCAGGGAGTGAGTCAGCAGGAGGGGGTTGGGAGTCACTGGCCGCAAGACCTGAGAGAGGTGTAGGAAGCACACTAACTGATCCCTATAAGGTCACAACACAGGTGAGGTGATGGCATGCTGAGTGGTGTGAGTTCATACACAGAGACACACACATAAACATGACACAAACACAAACTCTGCCTACTGTAAGAACAAAAATGTAACTGACGTGTCACGATTTGGTTAACTCGTATGAAATCAGGGGATGAAAATGAAGCAATGATGACTTGGGTTGTGCTGTTGTTTGGCTTCTCCTTCTCTCGCACGCACACACACACACACACACACACACTCTCCCCTCCCTGTGTGTGTGTGTATGTGTGTGTGTGTGTGTGTGTGTGTGTGTTGATGGCTACCTGGCAGTGAAGAAGATATCTCCCCCTGCCCCTCCAGCTCCTGTTGAGCAGTCTGTTGATCCATTTTCTCTAGATAGATAGACAGATAGATAGATACTTGATTAATTCCTGGGGATTTTTTACAAAGTAACACACAAGGTAACACACAGGCTTACAACACCTCTCTAAACCACATTTTGTTTCTCTGGCTTTCTTTTAATGTTTACAAAGTTATGCAACGTAGCCCCAAACATTGGTAAATGCTTTGCCTTAATCATATTATTTTAATATAACTAGTACCCTTGCAGTGTTGTTTTATATTGCTATCATAATGTGAGTCACTTTCAATACAAACACCTGTTATTAATATCATGTTGCCATTGTGCATCATACTTTTTTAGATCCTCTGTCCTAGCAATATCATGTTTGGTGGTAAATCACCGCTGTCTGAGTTACAGCATAAACCTCTAGATACAGACCATGTGTAGGGGGGATTTCTTAATCCCCAAAAATGTATCTACCAAACTAATGGGTAGATTAATTACTTTTTATTTGCAGTCTTTTATACTGAAAACAAAAATAAAAAAACAACACCTTGATTTTAATGAATAGAAGCAAAATGCCAAAGACTTCTTCATGCACACTGTTAAAAAAAAAACTGTAAAATTACAGTAAAGTACTGGCAGCACTTTTGCCAGTAACTGACTGTATATGTACAGTATTGATACTGTAAAAAGTAATTACAGGAAGTCACTGTATGCAATATTTACAGTATTTTACTGTACAAATACAGTCAGTTACTGGCATAATTGCTGCCAGTACTTTACTGTAATTTTACAGGGGTTATTTTTACAGTAAAATGCTGTTTCTGGATATAAGAACCATTCATTTGGTGAAATTAATGACTGCAATGCAAATTGCAAAACAATGCAAATTTATTAGCACAATTATAAAACATTACATGTTTGCACATAAGCATACAGAAGAAAGTTCTTTGCGGAACACCTATGCAATGCTCATTGTTTGTGTATCAGGAAGGGGCCATCCCCAAACTGTTCCCACAAAGTTTGGAGCATGGAATCCAAAGTCTCTTGGTTAATGCTGAAACATTCAGAGCTCCTTTCACTGGAATTAAGGGGCCAAACCCAGCTCAGGGATGGCCCCTTCCTGTTCCAACATGACAGTGTATCAGGGCGCAAAGCAAGGTCCATAAAGACCTTTGGGATGAATTAGAGCAGAGACTGAGAGCCAGTCTCCTCTCCCAACATCAGTGTGTAACCTCACAAATGCGCTTCTGGAAGAATGGTCAAAAAATTCCCATAAACACACTATACAAATTCACACACCCTAAGGATTAAGAATGGGATGTCACTTAAATTCATATGTGAGTCAAGGCAGGTGACCCAATACTTTTGGCAAAACAGTGTATGTGTTCACTGACATGAAATGGTGTGTGTTTGTGTGTGTGTGTGTGTGTGTGTGTGTGTGTGTGTCCGCGCGCGCATGTGTGCCTCTGAGTTGATCCCGATGAAGCATCTACAAAAATACCAATAAACATGTCAATCAACAATATTCATTCACCTTTGAATAAACACAAGGGTTGATGCAAGTTCATCCTGGTATTCCAGGTTGAACACATAATTAGAAACATAACACATCCAACAGAACAGCCAGCCCAGGGAAGAATGAGGACCCTTCACATATGATTTGTCCTTCAGTGGAAACCATCCACTTGCTCTTTGGAAGAGTTGGGTCTTCAAGAGCTTCATGTATACAGTACAATATGAATCCCATTCAGTGTCCTGTCATGCATTATGTCATCTCATAGGTTGTTGCAGCTGTCCGGCTGGCTGGCCAGTGTGCTGCTTTGGACCGTAGTAGTGGATGGTGCTCTCCCGTGTGATGCATCCTCTGTCTTAACTATCTGTTCAAGTGAAGTGGCCACAATACGTTTTCCTGTTGCTTTTGGAGAAGTAACGATACTGCATCTAGAGGGGGGTCATAGAATGGTGTAAACTTACATCAGACAAATTAAACTAACAATGTAGGCTACTGTAGGCTATAGTAGGCTGCAAATAATACATGTACATTGTACAGTTTTGGTTGCCACTGTACAGATGAAAATGTGAGGGAGGCATAGCCAAGTAAAAACAACAGTATTTAAACTATGCCCAGTGTTAAACCCAGTATTTTTTCAGTTTTCAAAGACAAATAGTATAATAACTATGTAATTAGGCCAGGCCATGAACATGTGAAGTCAATACAAACAGGCCTTTGCCACCATTTGATCAACATTCAGCAATTATTTCAAGTAGGCATCATTACATTAACTCTATACAGAATTAGACTATGAAAATGTGGAGCAGGCAATAGTAGGCAATGTCACTAGTTAATCAACATTCAAAAAGAAACTATTTGGAAAATGTAGGCTATGTTTTTGCAATAATTTAAAGACCAGAAATAACTTACGTCATACACACGAATGTGATAGGTCAACTCGCCCGGTGCGTTGAGCCAGCTACTTCAAGCAATCAACCTGTGGGTAGTAACAACACAAATAAACGTTTGGTTGCAATGATGGGGTTATCCGATTATAAACTGTCTAGCAGTTATCTGTCAGTAAAGATTTTAAATCAGCACTTCGTATCGTCACCAAGCAGCAGTAGGAGTAGACATTACCGTTGCGGTGGTGAGCCATGCAGGCACAGGAGACACAACTTCGGAAGAATTACATATTCATATTGTGTCGAAGCATTAACTATATTAGCACATGTTAACGTCATGCATCCACGCACAAGTAAAGCATGGACGTAAAAATAGCAGTCGCTTTCAAAATAAACCAACGATGTTGATTTGCGTGCATTATATTATGCTAAAATAGGCTGTTGACTAGCTATACTTTTCAAGGACCTTACCCGGGCTGGTAGCTAGCAACATATAGCTGGAAAGAAGCTATGTCTGGGCTAGAAGCTATGTTTAATAACCGACATTTTAGTAACGCTGCTAGATTATGTGCTTCCAGAAAAACATGTTATGGGGAACACTGGAATATGCTTTTAAAAAATAAGGCTTTGTGCCATAGCAAAATGGCTAACATTAGAGCTACATAGCCTATTAGTTAGCATACATTTAGCCAAATAAGAACGTAACAAAATAGAACAGAACACAAAGCAACAACGTCGACTTTATTTTTCCAAATAAATTAGCTAACTCGATTACAATCAATATGCACTTTATGATATAAGGAAAATATGAGATTCAACTTACCACGCACTTCTCACAAGAAATCCGTGTGTCTGAGACAACGTAACGGTATCCAGAATCAAAAACCCAACGGTCTTCTCAATTTAAAAAGTACAGGAGCAGCCTGTAACCCCAGCCATTTTCCATGTTCTTTTCCAATAGTGCTTTGCAAATTACAGTTCATTTCTGTATAATCAGACACATAGTTTGCATGTCCCAAAATGCACTTCTCTTTACAGTTATCTGTTGTGTTTTAGTAAACACAGATGGTTCCTGTAAAATATTGCTGTAAATTGGCAGAAATTTTTAACAGTGCACACAAAAAGTTTATTTCTCTGAAATTTGGATCAGATAAAAAAAAAACAATCATGCTCCACATACAATCAGAGTCAGGTCAACAGCTCTGTTGAACATTCCTGCAGTCAGCATGCAAATATGCTCTCCCACACAACAATCAGTGATATTATACAATTACACATTTTGGGCTTTTATTGAAATTAGTTTAATTAAGCCACATCTGCGGAATAATCATGCTTTTTAGGGCATTGTTTGATATGCCACACCTGTCAGTATAGGCTATTATCTTGGGGAATGTGAAATAAAACGGATTTTAACAAATCTGCGTAAAATGGGAGAGAAATAAGAACAAATGGAACAAATAATTTCCTTAATGGAGGGGGGGAAAGCAAAAAGTAGGCTAAGATTTGTTTAGCCTGAATGTTTCTTCACGGGCCTCTACACGCTAAAAGCCAATGCATTTGCAAAGTATTGTCCAGTGTATTTTCTGTCACTTCGCTAGTCCCATCCCTTTGGATAGTGCATGGTCATCCCCCTCCCCCATCCCCTTCGCAACCTCTGGTAGACCTGAACAATTTGCACACCCCCAAACACAGAAACACACAAGCAAAAAAGTGTCCATCTGATCATGATCCTGTTGCGTTCGTCTTCATGCGATTTTAACGCTGTGGATTCCGATTAACCTATTGTAAAAATAACTAATCGGATTTTATTTGTCTTTTTTAAAGAAAAAATATGAAAACAGTCAAGGCCCACGATATCTAATCGTATGTAGGCTACATTAATGCTATTTGCATAAGACCAAGTTAGAATTTGCAGCCAGAGCAAATCATTGCGCATGCGACTAAGCTAAACGGCAGCATTTCAAGGTATGTCTAGCAACAACTCAGAACAATAATGAAATATACTCACATTTGGTTGGTAATTTCTCTTGGCAAGTAACTTTCTCCTGTGACCACATTTGCCTTCAACTATTGACGCCCCCCTGGCAAGATGCTGTTTGGATTGCGATGCGCTGATTGGACAGGGACATTTGAGCACGACCATTCTGAGTCTGACATCTAGCAGTGGTCTAAAGGGTATCATTGGTTATCGTTTAAGCAGGTTGTGATTCTTTTGTCCTGTTATGTCAATAATTAAGGATCTTTGGTCATATTTAAATCTCTGTTCAATTAAATAGCGCAGAAGTCACGCCTACAATGTTATCCCACAGCACTAACTGTTGACTTGGGATAGGCTAATCAAAATGTATGGGGAAAAATATTTTTTTTTTATCCATTATACAAATAGATTCGGTATGAGTAATGCATTAAAAAATAGCACTATAAACAAGCCAATTTATTATAATTTCTGCTGTAGCCTATAGGCTAGCTATTGTGTCGGTTTGTAGGCTAAATAGTGGATTAGGCTGCACAATGTTAACTCTTCGATTTTACAACTGCATGATTGTTGCTTTTTATTTTGTATTTGACTTCATTCACGAACTTTTTACATAGGCTAGCCTATTTTTCACTTGGTAAAGAACTTTGCTTAGCCTATATAATTTAATTCCCCTATAAATACCTGCTTTAATTATAGCCTATTTTATTTTATTTCACTTGATCTAGGCTAAATGTTGTAAAATGTATTTTAAACTATGAACTCATCAGGTGCAAATAGGGTTACCAATATTGTTTTCTAGTAGCAAAGCATTGAATAATTGACAACATCGTATTTAAAATATGCATGAAATGTGACATCATAGCCAACAACATCGTATTTAAAATATGCATGAAATGTGACATCATAGCCAATGTGCAGGACGTATAGGCTAAATAGGGCATTGGCATGTAAACTACCGGTAGCCTATGTGTTTTCTCTCATTAACTAATTAGGCTATAGGCTAATCATGTCTCACGTAAAGCTTAGGTGATTTATCATGAATCATTGTGAAATAAGCATTTGTTTATAATAGGAAAATTGATTTTCATTTAGGCTAATACAAAAACTCTTTATTGATATTTGATGTTATTATTAGCCTATTGATGGACATTATTATTAGGCTACTAGCCGATATATTGGGAAACCTAATTGACTGATATCATGAAGTGTATAGGCTATAGCCTACTGATTTGTCTCGTCTTGACTTTCAGAAAATAAACCACCGACACATCACAGTCAGTTGCATGTGGTGAAATATGTAACGCACGCAAGTTGGGCAACAAGACCCGAATCTCTCCATCCTCTGTTCCATTTGGTTCCATTTGAGCGTCTCTTACAGGAGGTTATGTTTTCACAACGGTTTGTTTGTCTGTCTGCTACTTGTTTGTTAGCAAGACAACTAAAAAACATATAGACAATTTCAGGAAAGCCATGACATAATCCAAGGAATAAACGGTTACATCTTGAAAGTGATCCGGATCGCCATCTGGATCCAGAAGGCGCTTGTCGGAGCCAGAGGTCATCAGCTTCTCTGCATGACGTTTCGATTCTTCTAAAAATTCATCGAATTGATATCAGACTAGGTGTTCTGTTTAAGATGGTAGCCTGACTGTGATATAACTTTATGCAAAGTGTAACCACTAGTCCCAGGAACCTGGATGGGCGCATGTTATTGAATAGACCTCAGATTCGGAAAAAAATGACATTGAAATTGAAATCCGACGTTGTTGTGTTTGTAATACCATGGGGCTGTGATTAATGCTACGACTTTCGAAGTGGAATTCTGTGAGTATTGTGTTTAAATGCAACCACGACATTTCATGGATATAGCCTCCTAAGACGCAAACGCTCAAATCCAGGAACATTTATCAAATTGAAATTGGACGACGTTGTTAGGCCTGTTTGTAAGACCTGCGGGTAGCAGTGATATATTTGCTGTAACGAAATTCTAAGTGTTTATCTGTGAGTTAGAAATGTAACTGCAATTTCCATATGGATGGATGGATGGGGGCAGGGCAGTAGCCTAGGTCACGGGGGTTACTGTCCAGCTATTGTGAAACCTAATTGGCTGATATCCTGACATGGACATTGATCTCAAGGGAGGCAAACAGGTATTAACAGTGCAATTAGTCAATGAAGTGTATTACAGTGTACTGATTTGTTTCTTCTTGTATTTCAGAAATTGACCATATACCGACACATCCCCACAGCCAGGTAACTTCACCGTCTACAAAACAGCCTGTGAGGTGCTTTTCACAATATCAGTGCATCTTGATATCTCGTTGTTGTTGTTTGTCACCATGTTCTTCACTAATGATCCGTTCACAGGCATGTCCGGGGACGTTCAGCCTCGGCCCCCTCCCAGAGCAGCCATAGAGCTGTTTGTTGCCAGTTTAAAATGGTAAAATAAACATTGCATTGCTTACAGAATTTCTTACAGACTCTCTGTCTGTTTCTTGTTAAAAACAAACACCACAAAAAGAAAACACACCCCATAAAAGCGGGATGAAATAAAGCCATGATTTAATTAAGCAAAAAATAAATAAACGTTGATGACAGTTACAGTGTAATTAATGTAGGCCTAGTCTTACCAACTTTACATTGTTTACCTTAGGCCTATAGAGTTAGGCTATTTGTATAACACCTTGGACAAAATGGTCCTCTAAATACATGTGTGTCTTTTTTTTTTACAAAAACACCAAAGACTCAGCAAGGCCTTTATATGTTCATAAGTTCATATGTTCAGTAAGTGCCAGCTGCACTTACTGCCTGCCTCCATGACATCAACGTGTGGATGACACAAAATTACCTGAAGCTGAATAGCAGTAAGACTGAGTTGCTACTGGTTGGCTCCAAATCAGCTCTTACTAAGATGGAACCTATCACCATCTGTGTAGATGGCAGCACCATCCCTTGTTCCAAACAGGTCAAGAGCCTTGGTGTCATACTGGACAATACCATCTCGTTCAATGCACACATTAACACCATATCAAGAAATGCCTTTTTCCATCTAAGGAACATTGCATGGCTCCGCCCAGCACTCACCCAGCAGAGTGCAGAAGTCCTAGTCAATGCGTATGTGACTTCCCGCCTGGACTACTGCAACTCAATCTTGTCTGGAATTCCAAATAAGCTACTTCACCGGCTCCAACTCATCCAGAACTCTGCAGCGCGGATTATAACATGCTCCAAATCCACCAGCCATATAACACCATCGCTCATGCAGCTGCACTGGCTTCCAGTTGCCTTCAGAATAAATTTCAAGGTCCTGCTCCTGGCATACAAGTCCCTAAACAACAGCGCCCCTACCTACCTCACTGACCTACTGGAAGTGTACACTCCTGCCCGCCCTCTGAGATCCTCCTCAGCAGGCCTGCTACGTGTCCCTGATGTGAACCTCTGCACTCTGGGAGAGAGGGCTTTCAGCTACATTGCCCCCAAGCTATGGAATTCATTGCCAGACTACATCAGACACTCTGACTCAATCACTGTCTTTAAAAGTAGACTGAAAACATTTTTCTTCAAAAAAGCTTATGGACTGGCTAACTGACTTTAACATTTAACATTTTTCTTTTCTTTTTATTTCTATGTGATGATTTTGCAACCCTGTAAAGTGACCTTGGGTGTCTTGAAAGGCGCTTTAAATAAAATGTAAAATGTATTATTATATTTTAATGGTTAAGGAAAAATAAACTTTTTTTCGGGGGGGAGGTGGGTGGGGGGAGCCCATCAACTTTTCCTTCTTCTTAATTTTGCCCATTTGGCAGCCTCCAAGAGGAGCTCCTTCTCCTCCTCACTCAAACAAAGGTCATCTGAGACCATCTCTTCAGTCTCTCTCGTTTTCTGCAGTTCCTCCTCTTCCATCTTTCTCTTTTTCCTTTCTTCGTCTTTCTCCATCTTCCTTTCTGTTACTTTTTTCTCCATCTCTCTGTGCATTTGCTCCAGTCGTCTCTCTTTCTCTATCATCTTCTCCATTAGTCTTTCTTCCTCTTTTGTTTTAATCTCCATCTCTTTCAGTTTTCTCTTGCGTTCTATCGCTTCTTCTACCATCTCCTTCATTCGTCTGTCTTTCTCCTTTGCTTGTCTCTCCATCTCTAAATAAGTTCTCTCCTGATCTTTCAGTTCCTCCATCATCTCTTTTTTTTCTTTCAGCAGTCTCTCACACTGTCTCACTTTTGCTTCCATCTCTTTCATCCGTTGTTCATCCTCCTTTGCTTTTTTCTCTGCCTCTCTCAGAAATCTCTCACGCTCTCCCTCTTTCTTTTTCATCTCTCTTATTTTTCTCTCCTCATCCATCGCTCTTTTCTCCATCTCTCTCACCATTCTCTCCTGCTCTGTGGCTTTTTCTTCTGCCTCTCTCATCCATCTTTCTTCTTCCTTCACCTTTTGTATTAAAAGTTCTTCCTGTGTTCTCACGTCCTCTTCTATTGCTCTCATTGTTCTTTCCTCGTCCTTTGCTGTTTTCTCCAGCTCTCCCAAGATCCTCTTCTGCTCGCTGGCTTTTCCCTCCATATCCCTCATATCCGTTTCTTCTCCCTTTGCTTTTTTCTGCATTCCTACCATTCTCTGCTCCTCTTTCACTCTCTCTTCCAGCGTTCGCATCCGTTCCTCCTCCCTCCGCACCTCATCTTTCTGCACCTCCATCTCTTTCCTCTTTACCAGCTCTCTTTCCTCTAGGCCTCTCCTCCTTCTTTCCTGCTCTGCAATGTTGGCCATCTGTCTAATCGTTCTCTCTCTCTCTCTCGCTATCTCTGCCATCCCGCTCACCAGTCTCTCTTCCTCCGCTGTGTTTTCTCTCAGCATTCTTTCTCTCTCTCTTGCTGTCTCTTCCACCTCTCGTATCCTTCTTTCTTCCTCCTTCACAGCTTTCCTAAACATTGCTTCGCACTCTCTCACCTTTAGTTCCATCTCCATGACTTGTCTTTCATCCTGCCTTATCTTTTCCCTCAGCATTCTCGCTCTCTCACACACTTTTTCTTCCATGTCACGTATATGTCTTTCTTCCTCCATCGCTTCTTCCCTGCACATTCTTTCTTTCTCTCTTACTGCCTCCATCATTTCTGAGAACTGCCTCTCCTTCTGCTTAACTTTCTCTCTCAAGAAACTCTCTGCCTCTCTCGCTCTTTCCACCATCTCCCTTATCGGTTGCTCTTGCTCCACTACTTTCTGTCTCAAGAGCCTCTCTTGCTCCCTCACCTTCTCTTCCCTTTCTCTTAAGAGGTTCTCTTCCTCCGCTGCTCTCTTTCTTAGTTTTTCCTCTTCGATCAACCTCTCCTCCTGATAGACACTGTAGATTTAAAAACACTGTGTAAATGACTGAATACATCATAAATGAACCAAAATGCTGGACAATCTCAAATATGAGTATTTTGCTTTAAAGGTATACTATGCAGGATTGGCGATTTCATCACCGGTTTCGCTTTTCATTTTCGCTCGTTTTATGCTTGCATATTTCTCTGCAGAGCTTCCCCTACAGCTTTAGCGTGTATATTTGACAAAACTCCTCAATCGGTCAGTCTGCCGTGCCTTTTCATGAGACTTTACATGACACTTCCTGGAGTAGAGCATGGGTGCGTGCCCGGTGTCTCCTGAAGTTCCAAGTGTGGTTTTACCGCTACAGACCACTAGAGCGGCCAAAAAACACACTGTTCGACCGGTAATGACTCATTTAATCATATATAACAGTATGGAACGAATTGATTAACTGAAAAACGTTGCATAGTATACCTTTAACATAAACTTCCAGTATCAGCTTATACATGTATAGGGCCTCTCCCACTGTCTCCAGTATCTATAGTATTATTAATGTATAGAATACATACCGCCACTCCCTCTGTCTTGTCCACCACTGTGGGCCCATTCCGCGTGCAGCCTCTCTCATCTGCCGCATCTGGTCCCTGATGTCGTCCTTCATCCTGTCCCTCGCCACCTTTCTCTCCAGCTCCTCCAGCCACTGCTCCACCTCTCTCTTGTCGGGGACCTGGGAGCCGGGGTCCAGCTGGCCGTCGGAGGGGACACCTGGAATCCCGCTTTCGGCCATATCTGGTTCAGCAGGTCTTGTGGTCTAACTGAGGTCTTCTGATTGTTTGTCTTTGTTTCTCTCTGTTTGTAACACTGTTCAGGGGATGAGATACATCATTTGGGACAGGTGAGACTCACTGTCTTTAATGAGAAACAAGTCTCTTTCATTTAGAATTTGATTTAACCCTAAAGCAAGTTATATTATACTGCTTATTTAAAGGTGCTCGTTCATAATAAATTATCACATATCACACATCAACCCCACCCTGACATATAGGTACACCCCCCTCACTCATACTTACCATTTGACCATAACCCCCTGACACACACACACACACACACACACACACACACACACACACACACACACACACACACCAACCCCGGCTGTTGAGCAAAATAAGTTCATACTTATAATTCCTTTTATGAGGCTATGACAATTAACTGTACTTGAACTTGAACATTTCTATGTTTATATAATTTTGTATCATTCAATCTTATTTTCATACAACTGTTTTCTGATGTAGGTCTAGAATACTGACACAAAACGGTTGTACATTACATAGACTCACCTGTACTCACCTGTACTTGTTCACTGATAGTTGTAGAATGAAGATCTGAAGCTCTTGACATCCCCTTTCAAGTGTTACCATGGTCACCATGACACCCATAGAATTGGATTATGACACATAACTGCATCACAATGATCCTAGAACTCAAGACTGAGAAGTGGCCTGCTGGGCTTTTTTTTTACAATATTGTTTACAGTTTTTTACGATTGTTTACAGTAAAATATACATTTCCACACAATTTGTAAAATTCCACTCCAAGGAGCAAAACACCTCCACAGATTTGCACAACATTACACACAATGCTTCACCCTTTTTGCAACATTATATACACAGTGATTTTGTAACACACATTTTCACCTGTAAATAGGCTTAAAATATTCTGTTTGCAGCATCAGTGTTGTGTGGTGCTTGATAGGCCTATTTGTGTATATTCTCTTCATATCTCAAACTAATCATGAAGAATGTTGTGGATTTGTACATGTGGATGTAAATGTAAATGTGATTTATTTATGCTTTACACAGTGGTTGTGTGTGTGTGTGTGTGTGTGTGTGTGTGTGTGTGTGTGTGTGTGTGTGTGTGTGTGTGTGTGTGTGTGTGTGTGTGTGTGTGTGTGTGTGTGTGTGTGTGTGTGTGTGTGTTTCAACTCTATGTTTATTTACCCCTCTTTGCACCACTGCAACTGTGGCACAAGAATGTCACTATATTGCGAAGTATAATGTTTCACTTCCATGGCATATCTGTATGCCCCGCCTTTAAAAAAAACTTTCATTGGCTTGTTCTATTTACTTCTGGTCTGTGATTGGCTGAATATCCCACCTCGTAGAGTTGAAGTCTTCACGTCGCATCACACGGAGTCGGCAACTTCAGGGTTCATCTCGACAGAATCCAGGTTAATTTCTCGGAGCCATCTCTTAGTAGCCCGTAGGTTTGGTCTTTTTGTCTTAAAAACAGCAAGTCTGTACCCTATTGATAAAACAGCTGTATTCTGCAATGTTTATACAAATGTTATATCGTGATTAACAGTTAATTGTAGGTCTAGGCTACTCTCATAACCTCCAGGCAAGAATAATCTGAAAAAATGCCATAAATTGAAATCGGACGACGTTTTTGTGTTTGTAAAACCATAGGGTAGCTGTGATATAAATGCTGCAACGAAATTCGAAGTTTAAATACACAAACTTTGTGTTGAAAGTGTAACCATTAGGAATGAATGGACACAGGTAATTTCTCCATGCGAGACCTCTCAAAAACGGAAAAATGCATAAAACTACGATCGGACGACGTTTTTGTGTTTGTAAAATCACAGGGTAGCTGTGACATACATGCTGCAACGAAATACTACTCCTTATGTTGAAAGTGTAACCGCTAATCCCATAGGAATGGGCGTAAGTTATGCAGCCTCTTTGAAATCTCTAAAATGCGGAAAAATGCATAAAACCATGATCGAACGATGTTGTTGTCTTTGTAAGACCCGCGGGTAGCTGTGCTATAAATGCTGTGGAGTCGAAGTGGAAATCTGCAAACTTTTTTACTTAAAATGCAACCGCGATTTCCATAGATTGATGGGATGGGGGCAGGGCAGTAGGCTATGGTCACGGGGTCACTGTCCATCCAGCTATTTGTGAAACCTAATGGGCTGATATCCTTACACCTTTAAAAGGGTGGGTTTTGAACATTCTAACACAAGATTCCATTCCGCAACAATTCAACGTTCTAAAATTCTATGTAGAATTCAATGGACCCAGATATTCTTTAGAATGTTAATTTTCCAACATTCCAAACACACCGGTGTGACGGTACACTCTTAAGGGTTAACATAACATTGACTTTAACAGTGTTATCTTAACACCTCAGGGGAGGCAAACAGGTAATCTGTATTAACAGTGCAATGAAGTGTATTACAATGTACTAATTTGTTGCTTCTTATTTTTCAGACAATGTCTTCTGATCCCTTGACCTCAGAGCGTACTGGCAAAGAGGTATGTATGATGTGTGTGTGTATGACGTGTGTGTTTATGTGTGCCTGTCTGCTGCACCTTCAGCTCACTGACTGTGTGTCTCTGCTGTCTGCTGTGTGTGCTTCAGCTGCTCCCCCCGGGCTGGAGGAAGACGCTGCCTGAGGAGCAGCAGGACTGGGTGGGCCGGGCGCTGTTCCGGAGGGCAGCCGACGGCAAGGTTGCCCTCACGGCGGAGCTCAAACTGTGGTGGCATCCGCCAGGCGCCCGGCCCCTCTACGCGCAGCCCCCCGCCACAGCCCACGCCTTCATCCAGCGCCCATTCTTTCTGTGGCTGCCCTACAAGATGTGGGCATACCGCCTGACGTGCCCTGCTTGTGGGCACACATTGGTGGGCGCTGGACTCTACAGGACGGTCCGGAGGGTCCTGGACAGGAGTGGGTGGTACTACATGGCCACAGAGTACCTTCAGTGCCCCTCCTGTCTGAAGAAGGTGTCGAGCTGGTCGCAGGACATCCTGGAGCAGCTGGACGTCGCGCACCGCGAACTGTTCCCAGCCGTTCACACGTACAAGTATGTTCTTGAATTTCCCCTTGGGGATCAATAGAGTATCTATCTATCTATCTATCTAT
This sequence comes from Sardina pilchardus, assembly GCF_963854185.1. NCBI lineage: Eukaryota > Metazoa > Chordata > Actinopteri > Clupeiformes > Clupeidae > Sardina > Sardina pilchardus. The sequence continues at coordinate 12,847,458 of NC_085005.1, read as the reverse complement.
CTGTCACTTTAAGTCATTCAACATTCACTCAACATGTATTTTCTTCCGTTGAAAGTTTTCTGTAGTTAACTCTATTTGTCTGTATTCTCTGTACGCTCTCTGTACACTCTGTCTCCATCCCAGGATGTCCTGCGTCAGAGCGGTGATTGGGCAGCTAAAGGAGCGCACCTCGGGCAACGGTGTGGCTCGCCTCCGTGCCTTCCTGGTGGAGCAGCACACCAGGGAGTGGATGTCACGGTCGATGCTGTACCTTTCCGTGCTCCGCAAGCTAAGGGCACCTGGAGCGGCACCACAGGAGGTGTCGCTCCCGGAGATGAAGAAGGTGCCCGGACTCACCTGGCTTGGCGGGGTCTACGTCCGCGAGGCCATCACCCGGCTGGACGAGACCAAGGCCAGGGTGACGTCCATTTTTGGCGATATCCTAAGGATGGAGTCCACGAAGAAGGTGAGATTTCTCTCTCCACTGTGAGACCCTGTTACCCTGTATGATGTTGGCGTGCCGTGTGTCGAAGTGTGTGTTTGCGCCGTGTCTCGCAGATCGCCAAAAAGCTTGCGGGCCGTGCCGCCGGCTCGGCCGCCTGCATGACAAATGTTGCTAACGAGCACGGACAGGTGCTCGTGTCCGTCCTCACCGCAGCCTAGGGGGGCGGACTGACCAACATGGCGGGCGGCCTGATGCGGCGGTACCGGGAAGCCGGAAAGGCCCCTCCAACGGTCATGTACGTGGACCGGGACTGCTGTGCCACCGTGGGAACGGCGTCTGTGCTTCAGCTGTTCCACGAGTGGCACGAGCTGGCCGTCAGGCTTGACGTGTGGCACCTCATGCGACGCTTGGCGAGGGGTGTCACCACAAACAGCCACCAGCTCTACGGCCTCTTCATGGCGAGGCTCTCCTTCGCCATCTTCGAGTGGGACGCCGGGGACGTCGCCCGCTTGAGAGAGGCCAAGCGGTCCGTGGAGGGGAGGGACGCCCGCATCAAGCTGTCCGCCAAGGAGCTCGCTCGCCACTGTCGCCGCCGTACGAGGGGTGCGACGGAGACGGAGCGGCTCCTCCAGGAGGTGCTGGACACCTTCTGGGGGCTGACGGACACCGTGGGCGTCCCGCTGATCGACCGTGACCGCATGGAGGAGATATGGAGCACGCAGCGCCACCACCTCGGCTGCATCCAGGACCCAGAGGGGGTGGAGCTGTACACGCAGACGGGAGAGATCACCAAGGGTGGTGTGGTGCTCCCCGTCTTCAGGTGTGCTCGAGGCTCCACTTCCCTGGAGTCCTTCCACCAGCACCAGCGTCGCTTCATTCCAGGTAAACCTTTCTCCTCCACATTTACATGTGTTGTGCTTTTTTCCCTTTGCTTCTCGTTGACTCTTTCCTCCCCCGTGTTGTTATGGTTTCCAGGTAGAACCGCGAGTGATGTCCACTTTCAGGTGTACCTGCTGGAGGGCCTGGTGCGGTGGAACGAGGACCGTGGCAGAGCGGCAGTCGAGGGAGGACAACGATCGGCGCTGCGTTGCTACAGTGCCCTCCTGCAGCACAGCTTCAACCAGCTGGCCCTGGAGTTCAACCTGCTGGTTGACAACTACACCCAGCCCAGGGAGTACACAGGTACAGAGAGATCAGTGACAGAGTGTTTGCTGCTGCTGCTGCTGTCTTGTGGCATCTGCTAATGTGTCTGTCTGTCTCTCTCTGCTGTAACGAAATTCTAAGTGTATATCTGTGAGTTATAAATGTAACTGCAATTTCCATATGGATGGATGGGATGGGGGCAGGGATGGGATGGATGGGATGGGGGCAGGGCAGTAGGTCATGGGGGTTACTGTCCAGCTATTGTGAAACCTAATTGGCTGATATCCTGACATGGACATTGATCTCAGGGGAGGCAAACAGATAATGTGTATTAACAGTGCAATTAGTCAATGAAGTGTATTACAGTGTACTGATTTGTTTCTTCTTGTATTTCAGAAATTGACCACATACCGACACATCCCCACAGCCAGGTAACTTCACCGTCTACAAAACAGCCTGTGAGGTGCTTTTCACAATATCAGTGCATGTTGATATCGTTGTTGTTGTTGGTTGCCACCATGTTCTTCAATGATCCGTTCACAGGCATGTCCGGGGATGTTCAGCCTCGGCCCCCTCCCTGAGCAGCCATAGAGCTGTTTGTTGCCAGTTTAAAATAGTGAAATAAACATTGCATTGCTTACAGAATTTCTTACAGACTCTCTGTCTGTTTCTTGTTAAAAACAAACACCACAAAAAGAAACCACACCCCATAAAAGCGGGATGAAATAAAGCCATGATTTAATTAAGCAAAAAATAAATAAACGTTGATGACCGTTACAGTGTAATTAATGTAGGCCTAGTCTTACCAACTTTACATTGTTTACCTTTAACTTAGGCCTATAGAGTTAGGCTATTTGTATAACACCTTGGACAAAATGGTCCTCTAAATACATGTGTGTCTTTTTTTTTTTTTTTTTTTTTTTTTACAAAAACACCAAAGACTCAGCAAGGCCTTTATATGTTCATATTTTAATGGTTAAGGAAAAATAAACTTTTTTTCGGGGGGGAGGGGGGTGGGGGGAGAGCATCATCTTCACATGTCTTTCCTTTTCCTTCTTCTTAATTTTGCCCATTTGGCAGTCTCCAAGAGGAGCTCCTTCTCCTCCTCACTCAAACAAAGGTCATCTGAGACCATCTCTTCCGTCTCTCTCGTTTTCTGCAGTTCCTCCTCTTCCATCTTTCTCTTTTTCCTTTCTTCGTTTTTCTTCATCTTTTCTGTCACTTTTTTCTCCATCTCTTTGTGCATTTGCTCCAGCCGTCTCTCTTTCTCTATCATCTTCTCCATTAGTCTTTCTTCCTCTTTTGTTTTAATCTCCATCTCTTTCAGTTTTCTCTTGCGTTCTATCGCTTCTTCTACCATCTCCTTCATTCGTCTGTCTTTCTCCATTGCTTGTCTCTCCATCTCTAAATAAGTTCTCTCCTGATCTTTCAGTTCCTCCATCATCTCTTTTTTTTCTTTCAGCAGTCTCTCACACTGTCTCACTTTTGCCTCCATCTCTTTCATCCGTTGTTCATCCTCCTTTGCTTTTTTCTCTGCCTCTCTCAGAAGTCTCTCATGCTCTCCCTCTCTCTTTTTTATCTCTCTTATTTTTCTCTCCTCATCCATCGCTCTTTTCTCCATCTCTCTCACCATTCTCTCCTGCTCTTTGGTTTTTTCTTCTGCCTCTCTCATCCATCTTTCTTCTTCCTTCACCTTTTGTATTAAAAGTTCTTCCTGTGTTCTCACATCCTCTTCTATTGCTCTCATTGTTCTTTCCTCGTCCTTTGCTGTTTTCGCCAGCTCTCCCAAGATCCTCTTCTGCTCGCTGGCTTTTTCCTCCATATTCCTCATATTCGTTTCTTCTTCCTTTGCTTTTTTCTGCATTCCTACCGTTCTCTGCTCCTCGTTCGCTCTCTCTTCCAGCATTCGCATCCGTTCCTCCTCCCCCTGCACCTCATCTTTCTGCACCTCCATCTCTTTCCTCTTCACCAGCTCTCTTTCCTCTAGGCCTCTCCTTCTTTCCTGCTCTACAATGTTGTCCATCTGTCTAATCGTTCTCTCTTTCTCTCTCGCTATCTCTGCCATCCCGCTCAACAGTCTCTCTTCCTCCACTGTGTTTTCTCTCAGCATTCTTTCTCTCTCTCTTGCTGTCTTCTCCACCTCTCGTATCCTTCTTTCTTCCTCCTTCACAGCTTTCCTAAACATTGCTTCGCACTCTCTCACCTTTAGTTCCATCTCCATGACTTGTCTTTCATCCTGCCTTATCTTTTCCCTCAGCATTCTCGCTCTCTCACACACTTTTTCTTCCATGTCCCGTATATGTCTTTCTTCCTCCATCGCTTCTTCCCTGCACATTCTTTCTTTCTCTCTTACGGCCTCCATCATTTCTGAGAACTGTTTCTGCTTCTGCCTCACTTTCTCTCTCAAGAAACTCTCTGCCTCTCTCGCTCTTTCCACCATCTCCCTTATTGGTTGCTCTTGCTCCACTACTTTCTGTTTCAAGAGTCTCTCTTGCTCCCTCACCTTCTCTTTCCTTTCTCTTAAGAGGTTCTCTTCCTCCGCTGCTCTCTTTCTCAGTTTTTCCTCTTCTATCACCCTCTCCTCCTGATAGACACTGTAGATTTAAAAACACTGTGTTAATGACTGAATACATCATAAATTGTCCAAAATGCTGGACAATCTCAAATATGAGTATTTTGCTTTAACATAAACTTCCAGTATCAGCTTATACATGTATAGAGCATCTCCCACCGTCTCCAGTATCTATGTACTGTATGTGTACTCTAGTATCATTAATGTATAGAATACATACTGCCACTCCCTCTGTCTTGTCCACCACTGTGGGCCCATTCCGCGCGCAGCCTCTCTCATCTGCCGCATCTCGTCCCTGATGTCGTCCTTCATCCTGTCCCTCGCCACCTTTCTCTCCAGCTCCTCCAGCCACTGCTCCACCTCTCTCTTGTTGAGGACCTGGGAGCCGGGGTCCAGCTGCCCTTCAGAGGGGACACATGGAATCCCGCTTTCGGCCATATCTGGTTCAGCAGGTCTTGTGGTCTAACTGAGGTCTTCTGATTGTTTTGTCTTTGTTTCTCTCTGTTTGTAACACTGTTCAGGGGATGAGATACATCATTTGGCCCAGGTGAGACTCACTGTCTTTAATGAGAAACAAGTCTCGTTCATTTAGAATTTGATTTAACCCTAAAGTAAGTTATATTATACTGCTTATTTAAAGGTGCTCGTTCATAATAAATGATCACATATCACACATCAACCCCACCCTGACATATAGGTACACCCCCCTCACTCATACTTACCATTTGACCATAACCCCCCGACACACACACACACACACACACACACACACACACACACACACACACACACACACACACACACACACACACACACACACACACACACACACACACACACACACACACACACACACACACACACACCATTACATAACATTACATAACCCCCCTCACACACACACACCATTGCACCCCAACCCCGGCTGTTGAGCAAAATAATTTCATACTTATAATTTCTTTTATGAGTAGGCTATGACAATTAACTGTACTTGAACATTTCTATGTTTGTATAATTTTGTATCATTCAATCTTATTTTCATACAACTGTTTTCTTATGTGGTCTAGAATACTGACACAAAACGGTTGTACATTACATTAGACTCACCTGTACTCACCTGTACTTGTTCACTGATAGTTGTAGAATGAAGATCTGAAGCTCTTGACATCCCCTTTCAAGTGTTACCATGGTCACCATGACACCCATAGAATTAGATTATGACACATTACTGCATCACAATGATCCTAGAACTCAATGTAAGACTGAGAAGTGGCCTGCTGTTTTTTTTTTTGCAATATTGTTTACAGTTTTTTATTATTGTTTACACTAAAATATAAATTTCCACACAATTTGTAAAATTCCACTCCAAGGAGCAAAAGACCTCCACAGATTTGCACAACATTACACACAATGCTTCACCCTTATTGCAACATTACTTACACAGTGATTTGTAACACACATTTTCACCTGTAAATACTTAAAATATTCAGTTTGCAGCATCAGTGTTGTGTGGTGCTTGATAAGTTTATAGTAGGCCAATTTGTGTATATTCTCTTCATATCTCAAACTAATCATGAAGAATGTTGTGGATTTGTTCGTGGATGTAAATGTAAATGTGATTTATTTATGCTTTACACACAGTGGTTGTGTGTGTGTGTGTGTGTGTGTGTGTGTGTGTGTGTGTGTGTGTGTGTGTGTGTGTGTGTGTGTGTGTTTCAACTCTATGTTTATTTACCCCTCTTTGCACCACTGCAACTGTGGCACAAGAATGTCACTATATTGCGAAGTATAATGTTTCACTTCCATGGCTTGTCTTATCTGTATGCCCCGCCTTTAAAAAAAACTTTCATTGGCTTGTTCTATTTACTTCTGGTCTGTGATTGGCTGAATATCCCACCTTGTAGAGTTGAAGTTAACCACCCCAGGGGAGGCAAACAGGCAACGTGCATTAACAGTGCAATTAGTCAGTGAAGTGTATTAGGCCTACAATGTATTGTTTTGTTTCCCTTTTATCGTTCAGAAGATGTCTTTTGATTCCCAAATAGGCTTTGTTTTGAGCGCTCGTAACCTTTGCCCCTCTGCAGCCGCCCAGCTACAGCACAGCTTCAACCAGCTGGCCCAGGAGTTCAAGGGGGTCACGCTGGTTGACAACAACACACAGCCCAGGGAGTAGGCCACACAGGTACAGAGAGTGCTTGCTGCTGCTCCCGTCTTGTGGCATCTGCTAAAGCGTGTCTCTTTCTCTCTCTCTCTCTCTCTCCGTCTCTCTCTGCAGGGTGGAGTACCTGTGCTCTTAGTCGGGTGTTTTGCTGCAGGATCTGGGTGATCCCGATGCTCCGTGGGACAGACAAGGCCGAGGAAGAGGAGCAGGGCAGGATGAACACAGATAACAGCTTCAAGCAAATGGAGGAGGAGCCCGAGGAGATCCGATCACAGCGCTCTCCTCCAGGAACCTCATGGTGTGAATGAAGTCGGAGAGGCCATCATCCCTGTCGGGATCCCCCCTCCCACCTCCTGACGACTACAGGATGGAGGAGCAGCAGGTGGAGGAGGTGCAGCAGGTGGAGGAAGTGAGTGCACAGACAGCTGCTTGTTAACATTTCATATTAGCTCAGGCTGTATTCCCGTGCTAAGCCACGACTGGCCTGTGGCGGATTTCACTCCCTGCCGACATGCAGGAGTGGGTCAGTGAGGCCTTTTACCCAAACAATCATGGCCACCCTGCACTGGCGGCACCAGTGAAGCTGTGGTGGTACCCGCCAGAACCCTCGGCTGCCCCACACCAGCACTACTGGCGCTGTGCGCTACTCTGCCCGCGGCCTGAATGCTCCTGGCAGGGCTTCAAGCTGGTCGGGGCGGGGTTCTACAGGACAGTGCGGTACACTACGTGGATGCTGAATATTTGGTTTGAAACAGTGGCATACAATACACATGGCATACAATTAGGTATTTCTATCAATCACAGCATAGGCAGTGTGTGTCAAAGCACAGATGCAGAACAACAAGAGCCTGGTTTTGAACAGCGGCACGCAAGGAGGAACACACGTGGCATACCATTAAATCTTTTGTTTGGACACAGTACATCAATCACAACACAGGCTGTGCAAGGTGTCAAAGCACAGGTGTACACAATGCAGCAACATGACAGTATGAAACTCTGAGGGAAGAAGCCAGTTGATACAGGTGCGGCAACCAAGTCCCAGACCCTGTCCACGATGCCATCCTGAGTGTGGACCGGTGTTGGTGAGAAGCCTCCACACCACGGCAAGGTCCCGGCCCTCGTGGAGGTAGAACAAAACACACACACACTGCACACACTGAACTATATACACCTGCCCCAGCAGATGGACGAAGTCAGTCCGGGGCTCGACCCTGATCCTTCTCCCTCATCTCCCTCAGCCAGTCCTCCACGCTCTTACCCGCCGCGGCAGAGCAAAAATGGACATTGCCGTAGCGGCTGTGTCCGGTCTCCCTCCGCTTCTGCTGTCCGCACTTGCTGCACCGAAGTCCAATCCGTGGCTGGGCACCTGCAGCCTGACCCGTCTTTGCCCTCCTCCTCCTGGCCCACGCAGTACTGGCAGGAGGAGGAGGTGGTGCTGCACGGCCAGCCAGTGGTGCAGCTGGTGGTGGAGGGAGTTGTGGGGCTGGCATTGCCAGAGGGAGGATGAGGAGGGGGAGAGGAACGAGGAGCACCCTCACCCACTGCTGGGGCAGTAGGAGGTACTGGAGCGGCTGTGTGGCCCCACAGTAAGGTCCTGCTGCAGCTGCAGCGGGTGGTGGTGCTACTACGGGCGCCGCCGGCCTGATGGGTTGAGGCACCGCCACCGCTGCTGTCGGTCGATCCACCGCTGCTGCCGCCGCTGCTGCCGCCGGTGGTTGTCCTTCTGCTGCAGCGCCTGGTCCTGGAGCCAGCACAGCCCTCTCCTTCTCCCGCTGTGTCCTGCTGATCCGGGGCTGTGAACAATACAGGATGGTCATGTTGTGAGAAGGCTGGACGGGTGTGCGGCAAGCGGCCGGTCGTCCGTGGCAATAGGCTGTACGGTGCTGTGTATGGATGGGTGTAAGCTTACCTCAGCCTCAGCAGGAGGGGTCCAAATGGGCTGCTCCACATTCCTCTCCATGTTCTTCTCCTTCCTCCTCCTCTTCGTCGGCAGCGGCGCTGGGGCCCAGGTGGGGCCAAATGTTATGATATATAGACTCTACAACGGTGCTGGCCGGACATGCATAGGTCTTACATTACCTCCCAAACCTACCTTTATGTTTTTAATCACCTGCTATAAAAGTGCAAAATGTACAATTACAGCAACAGTTAATACAAAGATTTTGAAACAATCGCGTATTTTGAGGTCTATGTTGTTACAGTGCGACGTGAAGTGCGGTGGCACATACCCATCGTTACGTCAAGGGACGCTTGGACCAGCTTCTCGTCCGTCACCCATACGGTAGGGGGCAGCGGCACCGAGGGAGGCTGGTCTCGGATGACGCCAGACACTGCTATTGGGATAAAAAACAGTCAGATGTACAAATCATGTACAATGAACCTGTGTGTCGTTTAAAAGAGAGAGGGCTACCTGGAACTGCAGCTTTGGTCAAAAGCTTTTTGACCTTGGCCTGCAGTTCGCCTGGGCCCATAGGACGCCTCCTCAGCAGGGCCGAGACAGCAGGAGCGGATGCTCTGCGTCTCGGGCCAGGACGTACTTCAGGAAGGCGTCCATCGTAGTCCCAGGCGTTGGCGTCTTGCGTCGTATCCACTTGACGTAACTGGAAAGACAGCGATAACATGAATGAACATACCCACATGTCCAAACACACACTCTATTGTCCTGTAGTAGCACACCATGACCTACTTCTGCCGGTCCTTGTCCTTGGACTCGTACAGGTCCTTCCGTGTGTCCGTGCTGTACAACCCAAAGTCAACAAGGGCCTCGCCCTCCCGCCCGGGCTGACTGGAACGAGCCCGGGCTTCCTCGCCTGCCCGGTGGAGGTTCAGGTGTTCAACGAACACCTGGTGGGCACACGAGTACTGGGCGAGCGCATCCTTGTTGACCATCACTGGGTTGACGACGGCACTCGTCTCCCGCTCCCGCTGGTGTGTGTACACCACATGAGTGGTGTAGCCCGCGTCATTCTCCAAGACCCATTTGAAGGTCCGACCCCGGTACTGGCCAAACTGGACGCTGGAACGACTCAGCACCAGCATGGCGTTCCCGGGGTCACCGCCTTCGGAGATGACGCGGGCCCGCGCCTCCTCCTTCACCTCCTGCGGCGTCTTGGCCCTCACAGCCGTTGCCTGCGCCCCCGCCGCAGCCTTAAAGGCCGCCTTGATGGCCTTTGCCTCGGCGGAGGGCTGCGGGACAAGCTGCTGCGAGGGCGTCAATTTAAAAGTTGCTTTCTCCATATCTACAATGAAAAGAAAAGACAGACAAAGTTAGAAATGCATGGCTCACTCATGCTCATTACACAGGTAAAAGGAAAGCAGTGGTACCCCTGAGCATGCGTCAAGGCACCCACTTTGAAAAACCCTGCATATCATTCATAAGAGGTAGCACGTGCAGTGACTAATTAGGCTACAACACCTGGCTGCATCACATCATATTTCATAATTTACATAGCCTACACAAGTGTTCATTAATAAAACACCAGATAATACCTGCAAATAGTACTAACTACATCTAACGTACAAGTATGTGTTTATGATAAATAAACAATAGGCCTATGATCTGGTACATAATGTGTTGTTATTATTACCTATAACTAGCATATAACCAGCAAATATAGATTGGGTTTTAGTTACTACTTTTCCGAGAGCTGGCAATCTTTCATTTAATCTTTGATCAGTCTACCTGGCTATCTCCCCTAGCTATCTCCCCTAGTTACTACAATCTGGTGTAGAAATTCGAAGTATATGGTTTAAATGTGTAAAAAGGACGCCTGATGTTAGACGCTCAAAAATAATCGATAACTAGCAAGCACCTATAGAGCTCCCCAGTCCCGCCCACAGCCTTGTCCGGAAGTAAAAATCCAATACAATTTCTCCATTGACAATTGGAGAATAAGCCATAACATCGTAACCGTCCATGGTAGACTTAAAACCAGCTACGATGTGACTAAGCGATTATACCTGCTCATATAGATGTCAAAAGTTAATGGGGGCATCAACCTTGTTTTGAGAAAACAATGCTTTATTCACGATTTAACGAGAGAGTACTACACTACCCGACACCCTAACGTGTAAAACTGGTGAAAGCAGAGCCTTTGATTGGTAGAGATCGCCGTTGCCATGGCAATGCCAAACAAACTGTACTCAGCTTTTCCCGCGCCTATCGTCCAGCTTCGTCTCGCTGGAACTTCAAAACTTAAAATGGCTGCAGGGCTGATCAGGACCGATCAAGGGGGCAGCGAACGTTCTGAGAGTGTAGACAGCATGGCGGCCGCCATGCTAACGAGAAGACCGTGGCTAGCTGGCCATTCCATTGAATCCTATGGGGCGTAAGCGCCACTTTCACATCAAATTACGTTAGAGCTGAGGCGTTTTAAGCCTTTATATGAACATTTTCTATTGTCGGGGTACATGCTACATTGTGAAATTGACATAATAATCTCGTAACTGTCTTATCGGCTGAGTAATTAACGTTTTTCCGAAGTCAATGCTAAAGTGTTAAAGGCGCATGCGTCCAGCGAGAGTAAAGCGTCGCCATAGGTCAGACCATAGACCTAAAAGAAATGGACAAACAGACTCCGTCGTTCTCAATGAGAGGGGGCTGAAACAAAAAATCGTTTCCTGTTCATCGTACTGCGCAGACTCAAACTCATTTTGTGACGTTGGCCGCCCTGAACATTGCTGTAACTCGTCTGATAGATGTTCATACAGATATTTTGCCATTCGACCTCGACTGACTGCGATTTCTTGGATCTTGTAAGTACAATCTGATTCTTTTTTAAACATATTTTTAGTCTTTGTCTGAATCACTCATTTCTTGCAAAATGGTATTTCTGTACTGTTAAGTCGATGATCACGTTTTTAAAAACCTACATCGAATAGATTAATAAAGCGTTAGACTCGCTAAATCTAGCTAGCAGCTATGGCTAAAGTCTGAAGTGGATAGCAAAAGAAAACCGTTAGAGGCAGACAGGCTAACTTTTTACTGTTCATTATAGTTTCACTAACGTCAATCGTAATGTCGACCGTCAGTATTTATCAGTATTTATCAGTAGATTGTAAATTATTAGAAGTGTTATATCCTTTAGTAGTGTTTGTACTCTAGGCGCCAGTTAGCATGTAGCAGCTAACAGCATGTGAATGAATGAACTGGCCACACTAGCATGGTGCATTTATACCTGACGATCTCTTTCAAGACATTTGAATAAAAAACGGACATCATGGTTAGTATTTATAGGGTCTGTACATGTGGTCCCTAGCCTGGTTTGTCTGAGAATTAAGTAGAAATATCCTTTAGAAGTGTTTGTACTTTAGGCGCTAGTTAGCATGCAACAGCATCTGAATGAATGAACTGACCACTACTGTATGGTGCATTTATACCTGACGATCTCTTTCAAGTGATTTAAATAAAACATGGATATCATGGTTAGTATTTGTAGAGTCTGTAAATGTGGTCCCTTGCTTGGTTTGTCTGAAAATTAAGTGGAAATATCCTTTAGAAGTGTTTGTACTTTAGGCGCTAGTTAGCATGTGCCAGGTGTCATACCATTGCAGTAATCATCTCACTAAACACGTCTTTTCATATCCAATCTGTTCAACAGAGTTTACCAGTCAGACCACTACACCTTTGCCAGCACCACCACCCAGCAAGCTTCATCAACTCCAGCCATGCCGGTAAATACATAATACAGTGCCTATTGACAGCCTACACACCCCTGTTCAAATGCCAGTAGCTTGGTTCATTGTTAAATCCTGTTCTTAAATGTGTTATTGTGTTTTGGAAAGGTATTGCATTACATTACTCTTCACCTTTTGCTTTTGTAGTAGAAAACATGTTGATGGTAGTGAAAAGGTAGTAAATTCAGCTCAATTTTTTTGTATGAACCCTGCCATTGCAGTAATCATCTCACTAAATACGCCTTTTCATTTCTAATCTGTTCAACAGAGTTTACCAGTCAGACCTACACCTCCGTCAAATTCGCTCACAACGCTGCCAATAACACCCCAGCAAGGTAGAACTGCATTTTCATTAATCTGGCACCAATATCAAGGGAGAAACAAGCCATGAATGTCTGTCACAACTTCTTTGCATCTTTACTTTTTGTGTCATGCCAATTCCAATCTATTCCTTTTGATTCATAGATTTTTACAGACTTGTTCTGCAGCACTTCCGAACAATTGAGGAGGAGCTGGGGTAAAGCAGCAGGTGGCTGTGAACACATCTATGCTGCAGAAGCTAGGTGGTGGTGGTGTGGCGGATCTTGGCCTCGTGGAGGACAACAACAGGCCATTGAGTAATGTTGAGGACCTGGACGAGTTGGAGAGGCGGCTTGCATCCGATGCGGACCTGAAAAATCAACTGGTATGTCTGTTTTTTAAGTGTTTTGCCATGTGATTATTGTAGGCATAAAAGTCCTAGCCTGGCTCTCGTAATAAATGTGGCTCTGCCTTGCTTTAATGTGTACTTACTCACTGATTCAAAAATACTATTCAAATCACGGAATGGGTGTCGAGAAGTGAGACCATGTGAGTAGCCATTGTTATCTGAAACAACTGTCGCATTTCACATCTCTTTTCCCTTCCCCACTACATTTTTGGGGAACAGACATCATATATTAAGAGCCACGTTATTCAACTCCTTTAGTGTTGTTAAACTTGAATCTCATTCCCAAGTGGAGCGTTGTGTGCTTGATACATTCATTCATTCATTCAATTCAACCTTTATTTATTCTCGGAGAGTCATTGAGGGTAGCCCTCATTTTCAATGAAGCCGAGATTACAGAAACAATGCATAGAACAAGAGATGTTCAAATAAGATAATAATAAGAAAATATACATTGCATTATAGAGGAGGAAGGGGGAAATAAAAAAAATAATAAAATAAAAATACATGAAATAATAATAATAAAATAATAACAACAAAAATAATAATAATAAAAATAATAATAAAGACATTTACTTAAAGCAGGTACAAATTGGCATAGGACGGTTTGTGACCACAGACTTGAATTGACTATATGGAATTATAGAGTTCATTTTTAAATTGCACTGAAGATTATTCCAGGAAGTAGGGGCACCATAACAAAAGGCTGACTTGCCCAACTCAGAATGGACACGAGGAACTTTAAGCATCAAAGAGTCATTTGATCTAGTCTGATAGGCACCAGAATTCCACATAAGCATATCTGAAATATAACCTGGTAGTTTTTCAACAATACCCTTGTAAATAAACAGATACCAATGACGTTGTCTCCTCTCTGTCAGAGATGACCATCCGACCCTATCATATAGAACACAATGATGAGTGCTATAGCCATCACCCGTAATGAATCTCAGGGCAGAATGGTAGACTGAGTCCAGGGCTTTTAGTGAAGAAGCAGTAGCATTTTTATATATCACATCACCATAGTCTAGAACTGACATGAAAACTGCTTCAACAACTTTTTTTCTACTTTCCATAGGGAGGCTGGCCTTGTTTCTGTAGAAGAAACCAATTTTTTTTCTCAGTGTTTTTACTAGGATGGCTACGTGGTAATTAAATGTGAGTTTGTCATCCAGCCAGATACCAAGATATTTGTATTCAGAGACTCTATCAATGCTTGAACCAGTTACAGTTGTTATTTGCATGCTATTAACCTCAATGTTCCTTGCTCTAGTAAATAACATAAATTTAGTTTTCTTCTCATTTAATACTAATTTAAGATTAATGAGAGCTTCTTGGAGAACATTAAATGAAAGCTGGAGATTATCAATTGCATGTTGAACAGAGTCAGCTATGCAATACAAAATAGTGTCATCAGCATAAAGGTGGACTTGACAACCATTTAGTGAAGATACAATGTCATTGATGTAAATGGTGAAGAGAACTGGGCCCAAAATAGACCCTTGTGGAACACCCTTTGTGATTGGCAAAAACTCTGACTTAATATTTCCTGACTTAACACATTGAAACCTCTGGGACAAATAATTCCAAAACCATTTACATGCCTTATCATCTAGACCAATATCATGTAATCTTTGTAACAGTAAGGGATGATCAACTGTATCGAATGCTTTTGACAAATCAACAAAAAGGGCAGCACAGTGCTTTTTAATGTCTAAAGCAGATAATATATTATTTGTCACTAATGTGGTAGCTGAGACAGTGCTGTGATTTGTTCTAAACCCAGATTGTTGTGGATTTAATATGTCATGGCATGAAAGAAATGACTTGAGTTGGTTATTAACCAATGATTCAAAAATCTTTGACAAACAGGGTAGTTTGGAGATTGGACGGTAGTTATTTAAATCATCTCGATCACCCCCTTTGTGCAAAGGTGTCACATGGGCTAGTTTCCATGTGCTGGGAAATATGCTCATCACAATGGAAAGATTAAATATATGCGTTATATGCTTTGTGATGATAGGAGCAGACAATTTAAGGAAAAAAGGATCTAAATTATCTTCTCCAGTAGCACTCTTAGTGTCAATACTGTGTAATGCCTTAGACACTTCATTTTCAGACAAAGGTTGAAAAGTAAACTTAGAAACAGGGTTTATGTTCTGCACACAATTGTCAACTATCTGAGGAGACCCTTTGAACTGTTTATCAAATAAATGCCCAGCTTCAACAAAATGTTTATTGAAAGCCAGGGTCATTTCATTTTGTTCAGATATGAGATAGTCATCATATTTGATATGGGTGGGCAAAGAATTAGTCGTTGGATTTTTGTGTGAGTTTACTGCTTTCCATACATGACATGTTGTCACTTTTTGTCATCATATATACCCTCTGTATTTGATGGTTGTGCATGAAATAGCAAAACAGCTTAAGCAGAAAACAGCTAAGATGTTTGACTGGAAGTTATGCCATTGTAATTTTGGTCTTTGTATTTCAGGTGAACATACTTGGGAGGGAAAACCACCTAGATGCTGTTAAGAGGATGCTGGGCCGGGCTTTGAGGAGGTCCCTGGCGCTCCAAATTAATTAGACTGGTGCAGCAGGAAAGGTGGCTTTTAAGTCCTTACACCTGAAGAGTGTGTTGCATATTAATATCATTATTAAAAATAATTTTAATAAATTGTTTAAGCATGTAGAAGAAATAAAGCATGTAAATGAGCATGTAAAAGAAATAAATAGACAAAATGTATTGAACCTAATACTATGTGTGGTGAGTCTGTGTGATAGTTGCTGAGGATAAATGTTTTTATATTGGATTATTAAATTACAGAATACATTTATAGGTTTCTCATCAGCAGGCACTGTCTTCACCTTAGTAAATTTGGTAACTTTGGTAAGCCCTGTAAATAATTGTAAATTGTTCTGATTGAGGGCAAATGGAAAGTGTTATAATGTATTATTGCTATATTTTAGTACATAATTTTAATTAAAATTTAAGGCCATAAATAAGGCCAATTAGAAGCTGGTGGGTAGTAAGCGGCAAAAGGGTGGCCCTTTATCTGGAGCCGCTTCTGAGCCGCCGGTGGACCGCTAGAGAACCGATGAGCAAAACTCCAGCGGGCCACTGGTGGGTACCGCCGTTGGACCGCCAACTCTGCCGCTGGTGGGCCGCCAGTGGGCCACTGACCTATTGCTATCTGGGTGTCTGTACTGTGACACAATATCAAAGCAACACACACAGATAAATAGTGACAGACACATTTTTGTTTTTTTGGAGTTTTGAGAGGTTTTGGACACTTGAGAATGCCTAAATGCACCTATTAGGAATTGCTGTGTAGCACCTACAGTACATACATATGTCTGCTCCAAACGTTGTGCAGTACCTCCCAAGACCATGATGAATCAGGAAATGCATGACCTGCACATACTGTAAACTCTACGACAGTAAACCTCAAAAACAATAGGCAACTTTTATTTTTTGTATATGATGTTGTGAAAAAGAAACTTCATGAAGTAAATAAAATCCTGAGGGTAAATCTATATCTTGGCCCATGTCATGTGTCTTTAATTTAAGCCCTGAGTGATCATTGTGCTGCCCGTGGAACTTGGCATAATGACTGTTATTGTATAAAAAACAAATCGTTCAAAATTTGTTCAAAATTTGGCAAGAATCTCCATCTGCATTAAGAGGTTAAGGGTAAGTGCAGTATTTCCGCAGTGGAGGCAACACACTACTGAATTTGTTATCACTTATTACTATTTATTAAGCTCTAGTAATAAATAAACAGTGATCAGTCATTAAAGTTAAACATTTATTTATGTATGTATTTATTACGTTGAACATTCATTACATATCAAGCAGAGTAGAAGATATCAAGTCGTGTTCATGTTGAAAACTACCACACATGATCATCTTCAAAACATTAATGGAGGAGAAAAAAGTTTGAGTCTTCTTTTCCAACGTTCGTTTTTAATATTAATATTATGTTGTCTTGCCTATAGGTAATGCTTTACCCTATCAAACAGTAGGCTACCGTGGGCTATACGCTTTTTCACTGATCTTGTGAATGACTTTCCGTCATGGTTTTCGTGCAGGCTGGACTGAGCTCTAACACATAGCTCTAACAGCCAACACTGAGCTTCTGATCCAGACATTACGGGAAATGTGACGTCGAACGTTAGCTTCCCTACAACCGACATGCTAAAATACTTCTTTACGGGAAACCAACGTAATATACGGGGAAACAGTGAATTAATTTTGACTTCGATACCCTATATAGAATACACAGAAGCTATAAGGGAGACAAAGGGCACATGTTACATGAAGTTATGGGATCGCAAAAATCTGAAAGTCTATGGCCGTCCAAGGGAGTTAGCAGAGTGTTGATCACCAGCTCATTTCGTGTTTCTACTTCCGGGAATATGCCTGCCCCCTTGGGTCAGACTCGGTCAGACTACGTGCCTACGTCACATGTACGACAACTGAGCCTGCGCAGGAGACCTATGACGGAATAAGAAGACCTAAGAAAACCGTTGAAATTTGCTTCCTCGGTCTCTGCTGCCGTCTACGTGATAGCTCTGTCCATATCTTTTACTGTCTATGGGACCGATGTGTGGTCTTCCGAAAAATAACGGTTTTCTCATCTTGAAGGTTGAATTTACTCAATGGAAACGGTAGGAAGTAATCATCTTCTTTTCTCAAATTAATATGGAACCATGTTAAACTATCTTTAGGCTGCAAATGTTGGAAATGTGTGTACGTTTGCAAAGCATCCTGGGATTTGAGTTCTCTATCTCGGAATTTAAGATATGTACACAGTCTTGTACCTTTCGCTTTTTTTACATTTTCTGTTCATTTTTTCACTCGAAATTATAAGTTATATGCTTATGAGTCACATCGTAGCTGGTTAGCCTAAGGCATGGTCTAAAACTCTTTATATCCGAATTTTTCCAGAAGTCAATGGGAGAAATGAATGAGAATTTTACTTCCGGACAAGCACCTCTCTCGGAGGAGGGGCGGGACTGGGGAGCTCTATAGGTTCTAGAAGACCGTGGCTAGCTGGCCATTCCATTGAATCCTATGGGGCGTAAGCGCCACTTTGACATCAAATTACGTTAGAGCTGAAGCGTTTTAAGCCTTTATATGAACATTTTCTATTGTCAGCACTGTAAAAAGTTTATTGTAAAATTTACAGTAACTGGCTGGCAGCAATTAGCTAGTAATTTGCTGTGATTCACTTTACAGTAAAGTTACTGTGAAATAGATCACAGCACTAATGCAGATGCTGTAATTACTAACAGCAGTAGTGATATTGATGCTGTAATTAATACAGTATTTTTATGTATACTGTAAAACAAATCACAGTACCCACAGGGATTGCTGCAACATCTAACTACAGTAATAACATAAACTACTGCAATTTATACAGTAATATTGACTACTGTATTTTCATTTACAGCAATTATTCATTACTCTTAAATATCTAAAAAGGATATATTGACTGTATTTTCATTTACTGCAATTATTCATTACTCTTAAATATCTAATACGACATTTAAAATACAGAGAGAAAGAAATTAAAGGTTTAAAAGGTCCTTTATTTAAACTTTGCTCCCACTCACTGAAAACAAACACATCTTTGATTACAATAACACGTTGTAATGATTGCAGTTTTTAAACTGCCGCTTCCCTTTTTCAAAAAGGTCCACTCAAACACAAACACAGACTCTCTCTCTCTCCCTCTCTCACACACACACACACACACACACACACACACACACACACACACAGCTTATGAACAGTTACAACTGGGAATGTATTTTCCACAAAACTAGAGAACGTCCTGATCACAACAGATAGCTGGAGAAATGGAGTGTAGAGTTGTAGACTGAAGTCTTCTTCACTGTAGTGAAAACAGAAGGAAACATGAGTAAGATGCTACAGAAGGAGGAAAAAATACACTAGCATCACATGATTAGACTATGGGTGAAGTCATGCAGACTTCACCCATAGACTTCACCCATAGTCCCATGCACCCATGCATGCATGCAGACAATATGTATGTTCTAACATGTTGGGGGGTGCCTTGACAGACAAAAACAATTGAAACCACTAGTCTAAGATATAGGAAGCAACAATCCATTGCAATGAATGCAAGCGACAATCCATTGGAAAAGAACCTCTGCGCAACATCTACTGACTAATGACATCTTATTAAAAAACAAAGGGTTCACTAGAGTACAAACCATTCATAAGCCCTATAAATGGAGAGCCAAATTTGATTTTTGCCAAATTCTCTCTATTTGCTCTTGTCTTCTATTCATGGTAAACTTGATTAATGCTTAGCTTACTTCCTAGAGTGTTAAAGCAACATAAAGCACTTTTCCTGTGTCGCACGCATGCTATTTGTTTATTCAGCACTGGATTTGCAAATAACTATGTCCACAGACAGGGTAGAGTATGTTGCATGGTTTCGAGAAAGTATGATGTATTGCGACATCGAAGCAAGTCACATTGGTAGTTTTTTACATCTCACTGCATCAAACTACAGATCCGCTACCCGATCTGGTAAACGTACATAGTGCCGTTATAGCTGATAGAGGGCCGCAAAGTGAATGTGGAAGTGACAATCACCCTGTTATGAGTTGATGCACGACTAAAATGATTCTGGAAACATTTTTTTAAGGTACCCAACTCGTAAGTGTTACTTTAATAGATGTCATTGTTCTTCTCTGATGGATTGTCGCTTATATTGTGAGTTCCTTTGACTGCATGTAACAAGGGTAATGACAAAGGAACAACGCCATACTAAGTCAATGGGGCAGCTTTTCAGAATGAGAAGACTGTATAGAAATGTATGCACCTCCTGGCCATTTAGTTTATATGTCTTATGTTGGAATCTTACCAAGCATGATCAGCCTGGGAGTGCTTGGCAGTGAGAGGTGGGTTTCCACGTCTGCCTGAGTGGAGGTTTCCTACAACCGGAGATAGGCAGAGAAATGCACACAAAACCTTAGATATATCACCAACACAAATGACAGCAAAACATAAATGGGGAAAATAACAATACTACATCTGTCAAGAGGAAAATGGCCTCTTCCTGAGAGAAAAAGCAAAGGTGATGGTCTGCACACTGTAATGGCTCCAAAACAATTCTTTATTAGTTAAAAGGCAACGTTTCGATCAACAGATCTCCATCAGGCAAAGTAGGAACTGGCATAGAAGGCCTATATCACATGACCAATAGGCCTAGTAATCATGCATCTGCCTTAAACAGGCGGGGTGCACCCATGGGTGGCAATCAGCACAGACTAGCCCAAAATCTCATTGCATAACAACATTGAGCAAAATGCATGTGCTGGCAAAACATCAGTGCAGAAATATTATGCAAAATGCATGAAATAGCAATACATAGAATCACAATATAAAAAATTAAGTGTATAGGAATTTATAATTAGCTGTCATACGGAAGACTATGGTGGAAATATCACAAGAAGGGTTTAAGATCAAAATACATGTTTAGACCCTTTGGAGAGATGGTGTATAATGTGTATATATATAAAGCTTCTATTTTGAGGAGGAGATTATCTATATCTCTTACTGAGAGAGCCATTACCCCGTATTGTTGCACATCCACATACCTGATTTTGCGATGTTCCAGTAATGCTCCTCCTTCTTGCTAATGTAGCTTAGCTACCTGGCAAGGGAAAATTATGACAATTACCATACTACACAATCATTCACAATTTTGGCTAATCATTCCTATGTATATGACAAATTATTTTAACTAAACACCGATCTTCGGGTAACTTCTACATTTGGAGACTGAAATGTGCAATGTAGGCTAGCTACAGCCAAACAAACAACTTGCTAACTAGCAAGTGGCTAGCGAGACGTAAGATTAGGCTACGTAGCTAGCTGACGTTACAAAATACATTGCGATAGAGTACTTCCTAATCGAACGATTCAAAACCAAGAAATAGGTACCTACATGATCCAGCCAAATGAACAAACTGCAGTACTGTCTCAAGAGAGTGAACTGAACTTACCTGCAGCAGGAACGCCTCTCCAAGCACAGCATACTGGAGCAGCAGACTGAAGGAAAGCGTACGTCCGACGACCGTTAGTAAATACCGATGTGATCCTCCGACTCCCGCTCGAACTTGCTGTAGACTGATTCACAGCATGAACGAAATTACTGTAGAGGGAATCCCACTTGTCCAAGAGAATGATCCATGGCGAGTGGAAATGACCAAATCTGGCTCCACACACACCGAAGTCCAGTAATTACAAGTGTGCTAATCATGGCCGTAACTACCATTGAGGACACCGAGGTCATGTCCTCGGTATTCTTTTCTTCAAGTTTCGTTTTATAAGTGTTACACGTTAAGTCTTCTTCCGTATTGAACTGATACGGAACGCTCTTTGTTCTGTATTTTAAGAAACTGCTCAATGCACGCACGTTACAATGAAAAACACACACAAAATTGATGTGATTATGAACGTTCATTGAATGCATGCGTGTACGCGTTTGCGTGACAGAAACTGAAACGTTGGTGGCAAAGCTCCGCGTCAACCTGTTGGAAGGCTATAATTATTTAACGACATTTAATAGAACAACGTGGATTCTCGCAACTCCCATAAAAACAGAGCAGAGGATGTACAATACATTGTTTAGCATAGATAGGTACTTCATTGATCCCCAAGGGGAAATTCAAGGATTGAGTATCGTTTAGTCAAATTTGATCATGGTCAGATCTAGTCTTTCATTTAAAGATCTCCAGATTTCGCCTATCTGCACGGCCGTTTACCATAGACAAAAGTTGCTATTGTGTTTCCTGAATCCTTACATTCAGGCATTCAAATGAAATTTCATTATAAACCATATCCATTTTTTCTCCATTCTCCCATGCAACCATGCAAAAGCAATGCACTATTGTACGTATATCTTACATTAGTAAAGCAGGCCTCTGATGTGCATATGACACGCTAACATGTGCATATGCATAGTTTTCACAAACTTTTTGTGAACAATTTTGGCACTTCAAACATTGACTGCTTTGAAGTGAAAGTGCATGTCTAACTATATAGCATAATAATCATTGTAATGATCATCATAATGATGATTTGATGGGGGGTGGGGTGTAGGTACGTGTAGGTGGGCCCTATGACCCCAAAGTCTGCCATAACCAGGCCTCAACTTAAAGAAGCTAAGCTCCACGCCCCGCGCTCCATTTCACATTGAATGTTCCTTATGTTATTTTCACATAGTTGGCAACCCTAGCTATGACCCTGCAGTTTATATGCAGCATTCCCTACACTGATGAGGAGATGCAGAGCATTCTTAATCACAGAAGGAGTAGGGTCCAGTTTAAATAACCAAAGTCAGTTTGGGAAAAGGCTCTTGAGGCTCTACAAAAAGAATATTGTGGAAAAGTGTGTTGGTTCAAGTTATGAACAAAACATGTTATACAATGAACAAATCTATAGTTCTATGTCGTTGGCAACATGATCAGAGGGGTCGGAAGAACCCCCCTGGCATTTCGGGATGCCCAAAATTTCTAGCGATGGCCCTGACCTCGGTATTTTAAAAATCCTGGTTACGGCCTTGGTGCTAATTCTGAATTCCACCCAGGGTGACCCAAAACGAGGTGAGCGATATTCGCCAGCTGCAGCCAGTTACTGTAGCTACTACTACAGCAACTTACATTAAACAGCGTTTGAACGTACTGGAAACTACAGACCTTTTTTTGATCCAATAACCTGCCGATTCGATTGATCAATGCTTAGTCCTCGCATAAAGTATAAAGATATAATAATAATATAGCCTAACTTTTAATTTATGTGCAGAAAACCTAGAAAACCCCAAACGATTGTCAGCCATGTTGGATTTTTTTCTCAAAGTTGATAAGAGGGAGGAGTCAGATCGATATTTACTGTATTTTGATTCACAGCAAAACTTTATTACTGTAGTTTGGCAAATTTTGACCATAATCCATAGCGAAACTACAGTAACATACTCTATTCACAATCACAGTACATATTCCTTTCTTATACAGTAGTGATGCTGTGAAAACTACAGAATCTTGTTACAGTGAGGGTACAGACTACATTGTGAAATTGACATAATAATCTCGTAACGGTCTTATCGGCTGAGTAATTAACGTTTTTCCGAAGTCAATGCTAACGTGAGAATGCGCATGCGTCCATAGAGTAGTAAAGCGTCGCCATAGGTCAGACTCGGTCAGACTACGTGCCTACGTCACATGTACGACACCTGAGCCTGCGCAGGAGACCTATGACGGAATAAGAAGACCTAAAAAAAACGTTGAAATTTGCTTCCTCAGTCTCTGCTGCCGTCTACGTGATAGCTCTGTCCATATCTTTTACTGTCTATGGTTGCGACCCGACAAAGTGAAGTGTCGGACAAATCTGGCCGTACCGTTAGACTCTTCGAGCTGGGAAATTCAGCCAATCACGGACCAGGACTAAATAGAACAAGCCAATGAAACATTGCCTGTTTTTTGAAAGGCGGGACATACAGATAAGACAAGCCATGGAACAACCAACGTTATTTGCGTGACATTCTTTGCCACAGAGGTGTAAGTGGTAGGCTAAATAAACAGTAGGGTGGGGGGGCATAAAAAAATAGAGTTGAAATAGGACACAGTAGGCTAGGCTACCACACATGGCGAACCTATCCATCTACACATTGCCTAGGCCTACGTTTTTTTTGCAATCGCTAACAAGCACTACATAGGCCTAATTTTTCTAGCTCTTTACACAGACTCTATAGCTCTTAACACAGACTTCACAAACACAGAAAACAACACTTGTTTTCACCTCACAAGGTAGGCCTATGCAGTCAATCAAGTAGCCTACACCAGGTTTCAAAATACTGGCTATTTTTTTACATTAAAACGGCATTGACTTTCATGTTTCAGTTTTTCGGGCATTTGCATGCAAAACATGCAATTCACCATTTTTACACTAAATTTCTTGGTTGGGAACTGTAGGCTACTGTATGTCCACATATAGGATACTGTAATGTTCACATTCAAAAGCATTCCAGTAAAAAAGCATTTTTCCCCTTTACTGTTTAGGCTACTACAGGAGGTATAGGCTACAGTAGAAATACTGTTTACAGTAACGGAAACAAGTTTTACAGTAGGCTATTGCTTACAGTGAACAAAATAGCCATGAAACACAGAAAAAAAGAGGGGAACTAAAAAAAAATGCCACCACCACACAACTCTACCTTGCCCTCTCCTTGGGCCTGCTCCTCTCACTGCTCCTGCACCTACACCTCTCACTGCTTCTCTCACTGCTCCTGCACTTCCTACTGCAGGTCTCTCCCTGGGTCTGATCTTCTCCCTGGCCCCTTTGCTCTTACTCTTCTTCATCCAAACATTACAGCATTTGTCTTTTTCTGTTTCTATTTCCAAAAACATCACCTCCTCCTTTTACTGTGTAAGTGTCCATGTAAGAGAGAGAAATAACCCTTGCCACTGAGTTAGACAGACTGGAATCAGCTGTGGTTGGCCAGATTTACCCAACATAAATCATCTGTGTGTCAATTATTCAATTGTTTGTTTATTATATTGTTTATATTGTTATATTGTTTTTGAACTGATAACATTGCAGAAGCAGAGGTTTTTAAGTTTGGAATATTGTTTTAACTATTGTGGGATGCTGTGCTAACTGTGTTTAGAGTTTAGAAAATGACTGTTAGGGCAAACGCTTGTTAGCAACTGAAAAAAACTGTAAACAGCCATTCATAGACTACACGCACACACACACACACCACACACACATAACCAGTAGGCGGATCTCACAAATGAGATGTCTTATTTGTCGGCCTGATTATAAATGGTTTCGATTCTTCTACCGACGCGCGTGTGTTCCATATTTCACTAAATGTATGTAACTGTCACAATTTCAAAACCTAATGAAACCTACTATTTGAGGACAATGCTTTTTTCTACCTAATGAATATGAAAAGCTTTACCTGAAGAGGAACTTAATGTTGATTTATTGTTATTGATACAATTATGTCAGACACCCATCATAAGCACCTAGTTTTTATCACATGTATTGAATATCTTTAAGACAGAAACAAAAAAGACAAAAATATTATTGCCAAAAGAACTTTTTATTCAATAAGACTGGAATAATTTAACTGTATACAATATTTATGCGGCACGCATGGTGGATGGGGTAACAGTAGCAGTTTGTGGCTTGGAGGATGAACTGGAACTGACCACTACGGCATCAGAGGGGTTGGCTGCGGTGGAGGCATCTGCGCTGGTGGATGTGTTGCCGATGCAGTGGAGGTTCATGGGGCGGCTGAGGAGGAGGAGGAGGAGGAGGAGGAAGCGTTGATGGTGATGGTTATGGCTGTGGCTGGAGCAATGGCGGTTGTCGAGGCGGTGACACTGGCGTCTGGTCTGATGGATGGGGCGGCACCGGTGGACAGGGTGACAGTGGCAGTTTGTGGGGTGGCTGAGACGAAGGAGTGGGTTGAGCTGGCACTGGCAGGTTGGGGTAGATTTAGGGTTATTGTTAGGGGTGTGTTTAGGGTCAGGGTAAGGGCTCGCCCATCTACTGACTCTGTCGATGCCGTTGGGGCTGGCTCGTCTGCTGCCGCCGCTAAAGCCCGCTGCTCCTCCAGCCACTGCAGAGCCGTAGGGGCATCCGGGCCCGTCAACTCACAGTGCATACGTCCCTGGAAGGACGCATGGCCAGTTGCCAGGCTTTTGAGCCTGCCGCACGCTGAGCAGAGGGAGGGAAAGGTCTCCTGCCAATTTGCCTCTGCCATATCCAACTCTGCATATACTGCCTCCTGCTCCTCCTCCAGCCACTGCAGAGCTGTCGGGCCACCAGGGCCCATATTCCCAAAACAAAAAGTACGTCCCCGGAAGGACGCATGGCCAGTTGTCAGGGTTTTGGCCAAGCCGCAAATCCAGCAGGGAGAGAAGGCTGGATCTGCGGCTGCTGCCGCCTGCAGCTCTGCATCTGCTGCCGTCTGCCGCTGTTCCAGCCACTGCTGTGCCGTAAGGCCTCCTGGGCCTTCCTCCCACTCACAGTAAAGATATCCACAGAACTCCCCATGGCCTGTTTCCATTGTTTTGGGACAGCCGCAGATCTGGCATGGGGATCCCGGTGGCAATGGAGGGGAAAATTCTTCCTCCAGATCTTCTGCCGCTGGCTCATTTGTGGCTGCCATGGGCTCTGTTGCCACTGCTAAAGCCTGTTGCTCCTTCGTGAGGTTGTCTATACGGACAAATGGAAGTATTGTAAATGTTGCAAGAGTTTTGAACGGTTATACATTTTTTTTGTGTTTAACTGTCTATCTGCTGCTGCCATCTTGAAGGAAACCTCACCTGAACTTCATTGCATTTTTTAAAAAATTGCATTTCGTTTCTAATTTCCCAATATCAATTCCCAGTGGCTAATAAAATAGGATAATAATAGCAGCAGCAGTAGCGGTGGCAGAAGCATTGCTGCTGTCTGATACTAAGCACAGGCAATAAAGAAGTCCTTTATTCCAGGTACACACAGATTAACACACAGATTACAACAATTTAGCAAAATAGATACAGTACATACCTTCTGGCTCAGGCTCCACACCCTCTGGCTCGACGTAGTAGTACGTCCTCACAGAATGAATGTTTGAACCACTTTTCCACCTGTACTTGTACCTGAATGAGGGGGCGGGTGCCCACAGAAGAGTCAGTCCAATCCTGACTGGCTGCCCTGCCCTATTGCCTTACGTTGATGGGCCATCATGACACACAAAAGAGTGGCCTGGACATAGCCTGGACGGCCATCTTGAGATACAAAAGAAGGATGCAGACGCAGCGGAGACATAAAGGGGTGCAGACCCAGCGAGACATCCAATACGCTACCAGTCAGTCACACACACACACTTCACACATACATGTACTTCTAGTTCTTCTCCACTTTTTGCATCGTTCACACTCGGAGGTCTGGGGGCACTTTGAGGCAGTCTGCTACACCTTGACTTGGCGAGTGGCTGTTTCAAATGCAAATTAAGTGGAATGGGCTTTTGAGGGGTTTCTGAACAGTTTTTCAAATCCCCAGGGGGGGTTAGACAACTGAATTATTTTCAAAAAACATTTATAAGTTGGTGTGTCCTAACTTTTGACTAGTAGTGTATGCCTCAACTGACTAAGGCACACAATATGAATGAAGAGGAGAAAGCAAAGCATTGTTTTTTTTAATTGAAATTGTTTATTAAAAATAAGTAAATAATAACAATAATAATAATAAAACTATATACATTATATACAGGGTGTGGGTTGGGGTGGTGACCCAAGTGAAGGTGGTGGGAGCCCCTCCCGGTTCTTCATCTCCTTCAGCCACTGCTCCACAGTTCCCCCGTCGGCTCGGAAACAGAAGGTCTCCCGTCTGTAGCGGCTGTGGCCAAACTCTCTGGTCTTTGGCTGACCACAGCGCCTACAGTTGAACTGGGAGAACTTCCTGGGGGGCTTGACCAGTTGCCCTTCCTCCCGGGCCCGACGCTCCTTCTCCTCCTGGAGCCTGTGCCTCCAGGCAGTGGTGCGGGACATGGGTGCGGGGGTGGCTAGAGCAGTGGCTGGAGCAGGGGTGGTTGTGGTGGTGGCTGTAGCGGTGCTAGTGGTGATGGGGGAGGGACCAGGGGTGGCTGAGGAGATGGTGGCATTTTGGAGGGCGGCGATGACATGGGGGGGCTCCGCTACAGTCTGGGAAGCGCTGAGCCCCGGAACCGCGATGGCGGTTGTGTCCCTCATCATCATCATCATACTCCTCTGGTTGTGCCTTACAAGAAATAATAGACAGACAGAAAACAATATAAACCATGGCAACAAACACACACATAGCCAAAGTATATTGACTTACCACATCGTCAGGGTCCGCTGATTAACATCGTACAGCTGGATCCGGGTGTGCGCCATGAGGGCGGGACAGTGGAACACATGGTCCCGGATCTGGTGGTAGTCCCTCATGACGGCAGCCCAGCGGCTGATGCGGACCCCGGCGAGCGTCCTGCCCTCGTGGATAGGCAAGCGGCGCAGCTCCAGCATGACGGCTTCGACAAGCCTGCTGAGCTTGGAAGACTGTGCCGCTCCCGCCCCCTGACTGGAGAGAGAGAGAGAGAGAGAGAGAGAGAGAGAGAGAGAGACGGAGGGAGGGAGAGAGAGGGAAAGTGTTAGTGACTGACTATAGCAGGCTCTAGAAAATGACATCGTTAATGCAGTGACTGCGGGGGGGGGGGTGTTGTGGGGGGGAGGTCACCGGGGCCTTATCATGGTCAGCCAGCTTCTCCCAGAGAGCGACGATCTCTCTGGACTGCTGCTGTCTGACAAAGGCATGATGACGCAGCTCCGCAAGGGCCAGGGCAACCATGTGATCGTAGCCAGGCTGGCCGTCTGGCCCAATGACGTCCTGAAAGAAAGCACAACACAAAAACACAGCACATGAGGCAACGCTGCAAGCATACAACCTGAGCATATGAAATGTTAACAGGCAACTGTGTACTCACTTCCTCCTCCTCCTCCTCCTCCTCCTGCTGCGCCTCCATCCTGTCGTCATCAGGTGGGTGGGTGGATCCCGACTGGGATGACGAGGCCTCTCTGACGTCAGGCATACTGTGGGGCTTCAGGAGGAGAGCACTGGGATGTGCGAGGAGACGGATCTCCTCTAGCTCCTCATCAGTGTCCGTCCCGTCCTGGTCCTCCTCCTCGGCCTCGCCTGCCCCATCCGGAGCATCGGGCAGCACAGCGCCCGTCTGCGAGTACAGCTACTCCACCCCTAAGAGAAAGATAAGAAGAAACAAAATCAGTACATTGTAATGCACCTCATTGACTAATTGCACTGTTAATCCACATTACCTGTTAAGATAACACAGTTAAAGTCAAAGCCAATGTTATGTTAATGTAAGGATATCAGCCCATTAGGTTTCACAAATAGCTGGATGGACAGTGACCCCGTGTCCTACTGCCCTGCCCCCATCCCATCAATCTATGGAAATCGCGGTTGCATTTAAAACAAACAGTTCTCAAATTTCCACTTCGATTACGTAATAGCATTTAGCCCATATCACAGCTACCCTCGGGTCTTACAAACATAAAAACATTGTCCGATCATTGATATGAGACAGATATGACCTGCGCCCATTCATTCCTAGGGGTTACACTTTCAACATAAAATTTGTGTATTTAAACTTTGAATTTTGTTACAGCATTTATGTCACAACTACCTTCAGGTCCTACAAAGATAACAACCTCGTCCGATCATAGTTTTACATTTTTCACACAAGCATTGTGTGTAATGTTGTGCAAATCTGTGGAGGTGTTTTGGTCCTTGGAGTAGAATTTTACAAATTGTGTGGACATTTTTATTTTAGTGTGCAAACAATAGTAAAAAAAACTGTAAACAATATTGCAAAAAACATAGGCTACACTTCTCAGTCTTGCATTGAGTTCTAGAATCTAGAATCATTGTGATGCAGTTATGTGTCATAATCCAGTTCTATTGGTGTCATGGTGACCATGGTAACACTTGAAAGGGGATGTCAAGAGCTTCAGATCTTCATTCTACAACAATCAGTGAACAAGTACAGGTGAGTACAGGTGAGTCTAATGTGTACAGCCGTTTTGTTGTGTCCGTATTCTAGACCTACATAAGAAAACAGTTGTATGAACTTAATTCATTGTGAGATTGAATGAAAGAAAATTATATAAACATAGAAATGTTCAAGTTCAAGTAGTTAATTGTCATGTAGCCGTGTGTGAGGGGTGTTATGGTGTAATGGCATGTATGAGTGACGGGGGTGTACCTTTATGTCAGGGTGGGGGTGATGTGTGATCATTTATTATGAAAGAGCACCTTTAAACAAGCAGTATATGAACTCACTTTAGGGTTAAATCAGTGAGTAAAGACAGTGAGTCTCACCTAGGCCAAATGTATCTCTTCCTCTGAACAGTGTAACAAACAGAGAGAAAGAAAGTCAAACAATCAGAGGACCTCAGCTAGACCACAAGACCTGCTGAACCAGATATGGCCGAAAGCGGGATTCCAGGTGTCCCCTCTGACGGCCAGCTGGACCCCGGCTCCCAGGTCCCCGACAAGAGAGAGGTGGAGCAGTGGCTGGAGGAGCTGGAGAGAAAGGTGGCGAGGGACAGGATGAAGGACGAGATCAGGGACCAGATGCGGCAGATGAGAGAGGCTGCGCGCGGAATGGGCCCACAGTGGTGGACAAGACAGAGGGAGTGGCAGTATGTATTCTATATGTAACAAGGTGGAACTTCGTACAGAGCAGGTGACCCAAATTAATGGATGAAAGGAGGCTGAATTACTCAATAAATTATTTATTTATTTTTTCAAAAAGGCTCCAGGAGGG
Source organism: Sardina pilchardus (assembly GCF_963854185.1). Taxonomy (NCBI): domain Eukaryota; kingdom Metazoa; phylum Chordata; class Actinopteri; order Clupeiformes; family Clupeidae; genus Sardina; species Sardina pilchardus. The sequence goes on along the minus strand of NC_085005.1, from coordinate 12,817,374 downwards.
AGAGGAAAGGCAGGGTAGGGAATGACAAGGAGTTAGCTGTGACTGCCTCCGTAATACTATTCTAACACCTATTACATCGCCCCACTGAAAAAGCTACGGTTATGCTGCCACACCGATGTTGGACACACAGCAAACATTAGGAGTGCCTGTCAGTCACACACACACGTGAGACACACGTTCAAACCCACACTGGCCACTAGGGCATTAAGTGCACACTAAGGTGGAGCTCTGTTATCTAGGGGTTTAACGGGAGGAGCAAGTCACAGCCAAGGGACCGGAGAAATAAACAACACAAATACAAAAGAAAACTAAAGTTAAACCGGGGGAAGAGTTGAAATAAAAAGGGGAATGTAACTAAGCAGCCCTTTGTCTCACGACAGGAGACGTGCTGAACGGGCTGCTTCAAGAACACTGGTCAGCTAGACCAGTGACGAGTGGGAAAGGGCAAACAAACTAATAAAATAAACCAACATACAAACACAATAAAGGTGGCGTAAACACAATTAACTAACTGACTAAAGACACAAAAATAAGTAGGGGAAAACAATGGTCATGCTGCTGTGATGCCATTCAGCTGCAATCTAATGGCAAACAAGACAAGATGTTAACAAATATAAATCTTCAAAGACCACATACATTCAACAATTACACAATTACAAGTAAATTACCTTCACAACACTCCGTTCTCCCACAATGTGGCCTACTCCCAGCGACCGGCAACTTGCACTCTACCAGTCTCTTCCTATATAGGCCTATCCGGGAGTGCAGTGCTCATTAACTCTCATCATGCCACAGGTGGATACAATTAAGAGCCACCTTCCAGAGAGGCCTGCTACACACACCCCGGCATTGAATGTTCACCGTCCCGGTGAACTACTTAATGGGCTTGGAGGTGTGAAACGAAAGACATAATGAAAAAAAGGGAGGGTTAGCAGACACCTGAAGTGTCAAAAGAACCAAGAAACAAACCAATAAACAAATATAACAGACCAGGTAGGGAAAGGGTTAAAATAAAGAGGGGAATGTAGCTAAGCAGCCCTTGTCTCGCAATCAGAGACGTACTGAACGGGCTGCTTCAATGACACTGGCCAGCTAGACCAGTGACGAAAGGGAAAGAGTGCCTAAACAAACAAAAACTCACACACCAGCACGGTGTCCACAGGAACTTGACGGTCCTGAATCAGCAACACAGTGGACCTTGACGGAACCACGTTGTCTCTAAGGTCTTGAAACGAGACCCTGGCACCGAAGCCTTCTCCACTCGTCCACACACCATGTCGCAGTAGTTCTGCAGGACCTTTATGGCACTGGAACCCGAGTACAGTGGACCTTGACGAAACCACAGACACTCTTGTCCTCGCGTTCCCAACACTGCAAAACCCTGGACATATTAAAAACACTACACATCATCTGGCTACCACTGCAGGACCCTTACGGCATTAAACCCCGGAAGAGTGGACCTTGACGGAACCACAGGCAATCGATGCCCCAGGATTCAAACACTGCAGGCAGTACTCACATCTGAAACCATAAAAACATGTACACATAGTTCTGCGAGGCCCATGCAGCACTAAACCCCAGCATAGTGGACCTTGACGGACCCACAGGTAACCATTTACCCCAGAGTTCAGCAAACTGCAAAATAGGCCCACTCACAACCCCAAGTCCACACACCCCCAGAGTCAAGACTCCCATGGCCACCCAAAGTCATGCGCACCAGGCTCCTCGAGGCCCGGTGATGATCTTCTCAGGCTGTCGTCGCTGGGGGATGCGGCCTGTGGAGGCCACTGCTGGGTTGGAAGCGGCCATCATCCGGAAAGGGGGTGCTGGCGGTCGGGAACGGTGGAACTTCCCCACAAGAGTCTTCCCTTCCGATGTCCCAGTGCGAGACCGACGATCTTTGACCACTGTTTTCCCCATACTAAAAACTAACCATAAGCATACAAAAACAAAAAAAACACATAAAACAGCCTCTGCTCAAACTACCCTGCTCGCAGCGCCAAATGTAACAAGGTGGAACTTCGTACAGAGCAGGTGACCCAAATTAATGGATGAAAGGAGGCTGAATTACTCAATAAATTATTTCTTTATTTTTTCAAAAAGGCTCCAGGAGGGAGAGGAAAGGCAGGGTAGGGAATGACAAGGAGTTAGCTGTGACTGCCTCCGTAATACTATTCTAACACCTATTACATCGCCCCACTGAAAAAGCTACAGTTATGCTGCCACACCGATGTTGGACACACAGCAAACATTAGGAGTGCCTGTCAGTCACACACACACGTGAGACACACGTTCAAACCCACACTGGCCACTAGGGCATTAAGTGCACACTAAGGTGGAGCTCTGTTATCTAGGGGTTTAACGGGAGGAGCAAGTCACAGCCAAGGGACCGGAGAAATAAACAACACAAATACAAAAGAAAACTAAAGTTAAACCGGGGGAAGAGTTGAAATAAAAAGGGGAATGTAACTAAGCAGCCCTTTGTCTCACGACAGGAGACGTGCTGAACGGGCTGCTTCAAGAACACTGGTCAGCTAGACCAGTGACGAGTGGGAAAGGGCAAACAAACTAATAAAATAAACCAACATACAAACACAATAAAGGTGGCGTAAACACAATTAACTAACTGACTAAAGACACAAAAATAAGTAGGGGAAAACAATGGTCATGCTGCTGTGATGCCATTCAGCTGCAATCTAATGGCAAACAAGACAAGATGTTAACAAATATAAATCTTCAAAGACCACATACATTCAACAATTACACAATTACAAGTAAATTACCTTCACAACACTCCGTTCTCCCACAATGTGGCCTACTCCCAGCGACCGGCAACTTGCACTCTACCAGTCTCTTCCTATATAGGCCTATCCGGGAGTGCAGTGCTCATTAACTCTCATCATGCCACAGGTGGATACAATTAAGAGCCACCTTCCAGAGAGGCCTGCTACATATACATTAATAATAATACTAGAGTACACATACATAGATACTGGAGACGGTGGGAGATGCTCTATACATAAGCTGATACTGGAAGTTTATGTTAAAGCAAAATACTCATATTTGAGATTGTCCAGCATTTTGGTTCATTTATGATGTATTCAGTCATTAACACAGTGTTTTTAAATCTACAGTGTCTATCAGGAGGAGAGGTTGATAGAAGAGGAAAAACTGAGAAAGAGAGCAGCGGAGGAAGAGAACCTCTTAAGAGAAAGGGAAGAGAAGGTGAGGGAGCAAGAGAGACTCTTGAGACAGAAAGTAGTGGAGCAAGAGCAACCGATAAGGGAGATGGTGGAAAGAGCGAGAGAGGCAGAGAGTTTCTTGAGAGAGAAAGTGAAGCAGAAGCAGAAACAGTTCTCAGAAATGATGGAGGCAGTAAGAGAGAAAGAAAGAATGTGCAGGGAAGAAGCGATGGAGGAAGAAAGACAAATACGAGACATGGAAGAAAAAGTGTGTGAGAGAGCGAGAATGCTGAGGGAAAAGATAAGGCAGGATGAAAGACAAGTCATGGAGATGGAACTAAAGGTGAGAGAGTGCGAAGCAATGTTTAGGAAAGCTGTGAAGGAGGAAGAAAGAAGGATACGAGAGGTGGAAGCGACAGCAAGAGAGAGAGAAAGAATGCTGAGAGAAAACACAGTGGAGGAAGAGAGACTGGTGAGCGGGATGGCAGAGATAGCGAGAGAGAAAGAGAGAACGATTAGAGAGATGGACAACATTGTAGAGCAGGAAAGAAGGAGGAGAGGCCTGGAGGAAAGAGAGCTGGTAAAGAGGAAAGAGATGGAGGTGCAGAAAGATGAGGTGCGGAGGGAGGAGGACCGGATGCGAACGCTGGAAGAGAGAGCGAACGAGGAGCAGAGAATGGTAGGAATGCAGAAAAAAGCAAAGGGAGAAGAAACGGATATGAGGGATATGGAGGAAAAAGCCAGCGAGCAGAAGAGGATCTTGGGAGAGCTGGCGAAAACAGCAAAGGACGAGGAAAGAACAATGAGAGCAATAGAAGAGGACGTGAGAACACAGGAAGAACTTTTAATACAAAAGGTGAAGGAAGAAGAAAGATGGATGAGAGAGGCAGAAGAAAAAGCCACAGAGCAGGAGAGAATGGTGAGAGAGATGGAGAAAAGAGCGATGGATGAGGAGAGAAAAATAAATGAGATGAAAAAGAAAGAGGGAGAGCGTGAGAGATTTCTGAGAGAGGTAGAGAAAAAAGCGAAGGAGGATGAACAACGGATGAAAGAGATGGAAGCAAAAGTGAGACAGTGTGAAAGACTGCTGAAAGAAAAAAGAGAGATGATGGAGGAACTGAAAGATCAGGAGAGAACTTATTTAGAGATGGAGAGACAAGCAATGGAGAAAGACAGACGAATGAAGGCGATGGTAGAAGAAGCGATAGAACGCAAGAGAAAACTGAAAGAGATGGAGATTAAAACAAAAGAGGAAGAAAGACTAATGGAGAAGATGATAGAGAAAGAGAGACGGCTGGAGCAAATGCACAGAGAGATGGAGAAAAAAGAGACAGAAAGGAAGATGAAGAAAAACGAAGAAAGGAAAAAGAGAAAGATGGAAGAGGAGGAACTGCAGAAAACGAGAGAGACTGAAGAGATGGTCTCAGATGACCTTTGTTTGAGTGAGGAGGAGAAGGAGCTCCTCTTGGAGGCTGCCAAGTGGGCAAAATTAAGAAGAAGGAAAAGGAAAGACATGTGAAGATGATGCTCTCCCCCCACCCCCCCGAAAAAAAGTTTATTTTTCCTTAACCATTAAAATATGAACATAAAGGCTTTGCTGAGTCTTTGGTGTTTTTGTAAAAAAAAAAAAAAAAAGGCACACATGTGTTTAGAGGACCATTTTGTCCAAGGTGTTATACAAATAGCCTAACTCTATAGGCCTAAGTTAAAGGTAAACAATGTAAAGTTGGTAAGATAGGCCTACATTAATTACACTGTAATTGTCATCAACGTTCATTTATTTTTTGCTTTATTAAATCATGGTTTTATTTCATCCTGCTTTTATGGGGTGTTTTTTTCTTTTTGTGGTGTTTGTTTACAAGAAACAAACAGAGTCTGTAAGAAATGAAGCAATGCAATGTTTATTTTACAATTTTAAACTGGCAACAAACAGCTCTATAGTGGCTGCTCTGGGAGGGGGCCGAGGCTAGTGAACGTCCCCGGACATGCCTGTGAAGTTGAACGCATCATTAGTGAAGAACATGGTGGCAAACAACAACAACGAGATATCAACATGCACTGATATTGTGAAAAGCACCTCGCAGGCTGTTTTGTAGACGTTGAAGTTACCTGGCTGTGGGGGGGCATCTGCTGCTTTGGGCTCCTTATCCCGGGCACGTATTTGCAGGAGCCTCATCCTGCACTCAGCTGATCCAACGCATCGGCGCACCCACTCCAGATAGCTGTAACAGAGCAAAGGGGAAAAACACACAAAATCAACACACACACATATACGAAATCAACACACACACACACACACACCTAAAAATGTCTTGCGCCCATGGGCACCAAAGCCCACCAGCGTGTCGCCTATAGGTCCGAGGAGGAGGAGGAGGAGGAGGCACAACAGGAGAACAACATGCACTGATGAAGCATTGGTGTTTTGTAAAAAACACCTCACAGGCGGTTTTGTAGACGGTGCAGTTACCTGGCTGTGGGAATGTGTCAGTGGTCATTTTCTGAAATTCAAGAAGAACCAAATCAGTACACTGTATCAGAGACACTTATAAATGAGGAGACACCGCACTGGGAAAATCGCCCATTTAAATGCATGGGCTAACTTCCTAACGCAAAGATGGCGGGTGTTTACACTGATTAGCACATGTCCCGCCTCTTCCAGTGCCATTGCTCCAATCATTTTGCCGATCCTTGGCGGTCACGCATGCGCAGTCCAAGATTACCAGTAAGAAAAAGGCTTTTTAAGCGTTAATTTGATACAAAACCATCAAACCTTTTCAGCTATTTTAGTCTGATTTTCATCGTGATTTCAAACATGTGATTGTTATATCCCTTACTCCTCTGAACATGGACATCCAGATCCAGCTCTCTCTCCATTCATTTAGATAGGGCCTGGTCTTGTTACGGTCAAACTCGCTGCCCGACCCCATGCCATATGGCTGCCGACTGACGTGACTTGCTTTAAAAAGACTTTGACTGTATACACTTCATTGACTAATTGCACTGTTAATACACATTACCTGTTTGCCTCCCCTGAGGTGTTCATTTTCCAACAATTTGCATTATTAGCTTGTTGGTACATGGTCAAATAATACTCATTCTATTTACTATCTTGCTAGGCATATTGATGGAAATCACAAACTTGTGAGCTGGAGAATGGTGTTCCATGGATGCATTGATGGCTATAGTCGCACAATAATTTACTTGGAATGCCTCAACAATAACAGAGCATCCAGTGTAGTGGGCCTTTTCCAGCAAGGGGTCCAATAGTATGGCTTGCCATCTAGAGTGAGGAGCGACCATGGCATGGAAAACGTTCATGCAGCCAGATTTATGCTTGACCATAGAGGACTGAACAGAAGGAGCATGATCACTGGTCACAGTGTTCATAACCAGCGGATTGAAAGGTTATGGGCTGAGCTAAATCGAGTAGTTTCGACCTACTACCGTGATTTGTTCAGCTTTATGGAGGATGAAGGAATCCTCAACTCCCTGTGTGAACTTCATCTGTTTTGCCTGCATTACATTTATTTACCCCGTGTTCAAAGATCGGTCACTGAGTTCTTTATGAAGTGGCATATTTGTATCTTTTTTCTCATAATATTGCCCTCCCCCCCACCTCTGGAAAAAATATATACGTGGCCCTAATACGCCGTCGTAGCTACATGACTAGCCTACATAAATTCAGAGTTAAAAAACTCATATCCCGTGATCCTTTGCAAACGTACACACATTTCGAACATTTGCAGCCTAACGATAGTTTAACATGCTCTACAGTAATTCATTTCATTTCCTGAAGAGAGATGCAGAGGGGGTAGTCAGCCTGCATCACGAGGCAGGTGATTGCGCTGGTTGTGGCTTTGCATTCGAGGTGACATCCACTGATAGCGTGGTAATGTACACCAGAGCTTCGGTGACAAAAGTGAAAGGTATGTTTTAACAATAGAGGAGAGAATTCTCTTCAAATTCTACATTTACTTTATAAACAGAGAAAAATGTCTTACTTGCATGGTTCTTACTGATCTGCAATGCCTATTAGCCTGCACTGCAGATTGTTGCAATGCCTTAGCCTGCCCTGCCGATTGTTTTTAGGCATATCCAATGCCTGCAGAGACTTTTCTGTGTCAGACTTAAGATCTCACCTCATTCGTATAACACCAACCCAAACTTATAAATAGGATAACACCAACCCACACTTATAAATAGGATTTTATGGCAAGAATGAGAAATGTCAATGCACAGCGTAAGCGCTGTCGCGCCATTATCTCTATCTTTATGTCTGGAGCCAAGATGGTCCTTACTCAGGCCTATAGGTGGTTGTCAACATTACACTTCCCTGTTTATACTGTAATATAAATATTGATTTTGAAGAGAAAGATATCAAATTGCTATTATTCAGAAAAAGATTAATATTCCTGTCTTTATTTTAGAAAACAGTTCATCATTTTAGTTGTAATTCTGTTCTTGTACTGTTTGTCTTTCTCTTAAAAAGTTCATCAACAGAACTGTTCCCCATGCGGGACTAGTAATCCATATGATGGTGGAAAGGATTATGTTCTGAATATGGGCACATACCTTGTGCACCATGAGGTCCTTAGGGACAATATTTATCACTTTTTGAATTCCAGGTACGTATTACCTTGCATTCAGAACACTCAGGCATTACTGCATCACACTGTACTGACAGACAAGGTACTGTACACCCATTCGGGACCAAGCGTCTCCAGCAGTTTTCCTACATACAGCAGTCAGACTGTTAACAATAGAAAAGCCAAACCTGTCTCTAGTAACGGTATTAAAACGTTTTGTTTCCGTTATGAACCTTGTTTTGTTTGGTGTACAGGCTACTCCTTGTATTTATGTTTGTTTGGTCAATGTAATATCTGAATGCATGAATGACTTAATAATCCTGTTCAAAGCCAAACTTTTTCATCTTTAGCGCCACAATGTACAACTACCTACAAGTGTATAATGCACATTTAGTGGATGGGGCAGTCCCAGCTCCTCTCCTACAGGAAGTTCCGGGAGGCGGTACTGACCTTCATGGAACTCCTGGAGGCAGACTTTGGGAGTGGGCTCCAGTGCCCTGTCTGCAAAGACAATTACAAGTATGTTCAATTTGTCTATATGCCCACATATTTCTCATGACCTTTTGCCATATATTTGAAGATATTAAATACAACATACAACATATCAAATTATTTTGTCTTTTAAGGGTTGTGGATATGGATGGGACATCCCTTGGGTACAGCCAGAGGTATGCCCTTAAAAGTAAACCAGTCATTCAGAAAGGGTCCTGGTGCCCCATGTACCCCTACGAAAACTTCTTGGGAAGGCCATCACAGATGGGATAACGGTAGCAGAGGCAGCAGAGATTATGAGACTGTCCCAGCAGCACTCACCATTTCTGCTGCCTCTTTTAAATAAAGAAAAGGCAGGGATTTCCCACCCTCTGCTGAAGGAAATATCCAAAAACTTTCCAGCGTGTGCACTCCTCCACCCAAGTGCCCGACTGGAGAAGCTGGTGGAGGATCTAGAGGGATATCCCTCTTTAATGAGGGTCCTTGCAGAGGAATGCCCTATTTTTTTTTTTTTTTTTTTTTGCGCTGGTGGGGGCACAGGGACACTTCCCCCAAGAGGTTGTACCCATTTTCAAAACAGTTTACGAAAAGGCACGGGTCGACATATTCTCAGCCACCCACCTCCCAGCTTTTGCCGGTGCTAGTTGTGTAGTGCTTGATCAATGAAAAATAGAGCGGTAGAGTTAGAGAACATGTTGGAGACACGTCACTTCTGTTTGGGACACTTTGTCTGTCTCCCAGTCCCTGTTTGTCCTTCTGCAGGAACTAGGTCTAAAAAATGCTCAGGCTCTGAAGTGCTGTCCACAGCATCCCATGCCTGCTGCTTCTCTTTCAGAAGTCTTCCCTTTGAGGCTACCAGAGAGGGGTTTGATTCACCGTCACACTGTGGCTTGATGTGTCCGTCCTCGCCACACCTGAAGCAATACCAGGGCTTAGGTCTTGGTGCGGCACTCTACCAGGAGCAACAAGGGCAGAAGACAGCCATCGCCTATGCAAGCCGTGGTCTGTCAAAGTGTGAAAGCAGGTACCCTGCCCACAAGTTGGAATTTCTTGCCCTTAAAGGAACACGCCACCCCCAGGTGAAATTGGGTCACTCCCCGCAGTCCCTAGAGTTGGATGAGTGAGCCAAAGCGTTTTGTAGCCGACCCAGCCACTGTCCTAATCTAGAAACGCCCCGTTAGCCTTATCTTAGCATAGTCGCTGTATTCCAAAGTGTCCAATTAGCATGTCGTTGCAAAAGTGAATCAAATAACTCAAGATTTTTTATAATTATTTCTCGTAACCTGTACATTCACATCGAGTGCAAATAATGCAAAATCACACGAAGGTATTTACTAGACCAATTTAGATGTGGAACTATTTTCGGGCATAGCACCGTCAAAGCACAGCTGCCAGGCGCAAAGACACCACCAGCATCTGAAAACCCTCAACTTCCGTCAATACGTTAGCAATGTATAACCAAAGCCATCGATATCGATGGCTTTATGTATAACCTAAGGAAGTGTAGCGCCGAGGAGAGGTTAGGAGACAGGGGATGTCGTTTCAAACTCCGGTCATTTATTCTTGCTAATAAATTGTACAGACTAGCACATTGAGGGCAGCAGGAGGTGTCCACTCAAAAACAACAAACTCACTGCTAAATCACGCCAATCGCTCGTCAATCACTCTACACAACTCACTCGCACGTAATTCACTTCAACTCTGATAAAACTTAGTAAACGTCTAGAACCCCTTATTCTAATCCCTCCCCTATCAATAACTAACCTATCTGATCCCCTAAATATTCCCCCCAATCATCAGAACTGATTGACACATTCTATGACACAGGAGGGAGAGGGAGACACAGACACACACACACACACACGCGCGCACAGACCGGGAAAACAGGAGACACAGGGGAAACAGACAGAGCAGTCCAACAGGGGGGCGATAGCCTCGGCGCTACAGAAGGATAGAAATTATAGGCTACTTACAGGCACGGATGATGAACACTGTTCTGCCTCTGTACTGAAAATGTATGGGACGGCTGTATCCTTCAGATGTAACCGCATCTTTCTCGTAGCATAGGCTACTGCATTTTCTATTCGTAGTCCTCCGGTTAGAAAATTATGCTCATTGCAAACACAATATCGATTGATTTTATCCACTGGTGTTTTTGCAGGAATGCCGAGGGCAGCAAGCCAAAGATTTCTTTGTTCCAATGGTTTTGGAATTCTGTGAAACATTATGTTCGTGTAGTCCTGCTTGTTATCGCAGCCCTTCTAAGCAGTTATCGCAGCGCAGCAAATAATCATTTTCCTCAATAGATGTTAAACTAATTTTAATGTAACTAACAACCTTACTGCAACTTGTTCTCTTACTGCAACTACATGGTTATAGTTATGGTGTATTGAAGCTGCGGTGCTGCGTGGTGTCTTAGAAAAAGCCCACCTGTCACTGCCTAGTAGCAGAAAACTTTGTAGTCATGCTAGTGTATTGACGGAAGTTGAGGGTTTTCAGATGCTGGTGGTGTCTTTGCGCCTGGCAGTTGTGCTTTGACGGTGCTATGCCCGAAAATAGTTCCACATCTAAATTGGTCTAGTAAATACCTTCGTGTGAATTTGCATTGGTATTTGCACTCGATGTGAATGTGTGACAGCTAGGGGGTGCTGTTTAGCCCAAAGTAATACTATCTATCCAAAGGAGCAATTACACCCGTCAATAAGACCCAAGCAGACCAGCACGTAGTAAAATATCAGTTTTTATTTGTTTAAAAGAGAGCTTAAGAGTGGAATCCTTTGGTTGCCACACCAGCTCGGGTCCCCGTCTTGTGGACCTCTGGCCACACTCCCCAACTCGGCAGGGCCCGGACTGGAAAAGATAAAGGGACAGTTACACAGGGTCAACCACTGGTCATTAGGCTTTTACGATCGACCAGGTCCGCCTACCTCTATGCCCCGTTGTAGGTGGCTTCGGCCGTCGTCTCACTGGGGAGCCTGTGTCGCCTGCGGGTCTATAGGGGTCGCTCACTGCGACCGAGAGGGGGGTGCCACCACACACACTGCACCGTGAAAGGGGGGGGATCACACGGGTCACACGGGTCACACTGGGTCACACTGGGTCACACGGGTTAAAGCAGGCTGGCTCCAGACTCTCCGGTGGCGACGCTCGGCTGTCGGCGCATGGAGATGGTTTCTCCTGAGTCAGGCTGGGCCGGGGGGATGACAGGGTCAAGGCACTGGGGGCTAGCTCACGGTGAGGGGGAGCGGAGACAGGCTATCGCTTCTGAGGGGGGCCGCGACAGCTTAAGTCCAAAGGAGGACAATAGATGGAGAGAGGGAGAGAGACAAGCAGCAGGCAGTTAATGGGCTCGGACAAGCATCAATAGGGGAGGGGGGGGGGGAAGAACAGGCTAACACTTGCAGGTGGGGCAGTGTTGGCTTGGTTGCCTAGGGGCAGTTCAATGGCAAAAGCAGGTGGTCACGATACAGCTAGCTGGCTAGGGCATACACTAACGGGGGATGGATAGGCCAGCACTTACAGAGAGATAGCGTTAGCTTAAGTCCAGGTTGTAATACTTCAACGAGACACACAGGAATTAGCCAAGCAACAGCTAGTTGGCTAGAGCACACACCAACGGGGAATGGACAGGCCAGCACTTACAGGGAGATAGCGTTAGCTTAAGTGCAGGTTGTAATACTTCAACGAGACACACAGGAATTAGCCATGCAACAGCTAGTTGGCTAGAGCACACATCAACAGGGAATGGGCAGGCCAGCACTTCCAGAGAGATAACGTTAGCTTAAGTGCAGGTTGTAATACTTCCACGGGACACACAGGAATTAGCCATGCAACAGCTAGTTGACTAGAGCACACATCAACAGGGAATGGACAGGCCAGCACTTCCAGGGAGATAGCGTTAGCTTAATTTCCAAGTACACAATCACACATGCACTGAGGAAAGTTACGTAGTTACTTAGCTTCCCACGTCGGCTCCTCGTACCGAACCTCGGGTATGACTCCTCGCGGTCTTCGTTATTCTCCAGTATGAATCTTCTACTTCGGTGCGGCCCAGCATTGGCGTCTTCGGTGCTCTCAGTCCTCGTGCCCGTGCCCTCTCTGCCTGAGACTTCGAGGCAAACACATTAAAACCATTCCCCAATCGCCCCATTCTCCAATCATAGAGCTACTCTTGATTTTGCGAACACCTGTGCTTGATTATCATTTAGTAAACAATCGTGCGGCTGTAGCCGTCCGCCCCTTTGAGTGACCCGGGGGAAATAGTGGCATGTTATTAGTTCCGCCTTCTGTCAGCCACCCGGTGACAAATGTACAGGTTACGAGAAATAATTATAAAAAATCTTGAGTTATTTGATTCACTTTTGCAACGACATGCTAATTGGACACTTTGGAATACAGCGACTATGCTAAGATAAGGCTAACGGGGCGTTTCTAGATTAGGACAGTGGCTGGGTCGACTACAAAACGCTTTGGCTCACTCATCCAACTCTAGGGACTGCGGGGAGTGACCCAATTTCACCTGGGGGTGGCGTGTTCCTTTAAGTGGGCAGTTACAGAAAAATTCCAAGACTACCTTTCTGGACGCCCATTTCTTGCTGTCACTGATAGCAACCCGTTGACATCTATCCTTACCTCTGCCAAGCTGCACAAGCTACAGGTGGTTAACTGATCTGTCAACCTTCAATTTCCAGATTCAGTACCGGCCGGGGAAGCAGAATCAGGATAGCAGTTGGAGAACTGCTGGGTTCTGGAGGGTTTGGATCTGTCTATGCAGGAATAAGGAAGTCCGATGGACAAGAGGTGAGACTCTCTTCTTTTTTATGTTTTCCATAATAACTTAGTGTTAGTGCCAGAACTATATTATTTGTTGTTTCTCCTTACAGGTGGCCATAAAGTACATCCAAAAAACTAAAGCAAAAAAATACATTGTCATGGTAAATATAAGTATATAATCTTGGTGCAGTCACCACCATCTTTCTTGTTCTCCTAAATGTTTTCTACTTGCTTCTTTCCAGCATGGTGGAAGGTGTCTTCCTCTGGAGGTCGCCCTGATGACTATGGTCTCTCAGTTGTCATCATACGTTAATGTTTTGAAGCTGCTGGACTGGTTTGAAGAGTCTTTTCATTACATACTGGTCTTGGAGTACCCCAGTCCCTGTTAGGACCTTTTTGATTTCATCAGGATTTTTGATGGGCGATTGTCAGAGATTACAAGCCAGGCAGATCATGAAGCAGGTTGTTGAAGCCCTGATTCACTGCCGCGATTGTGGCGTTTTCCACTGCGATGTGAAATCAGAAAATATCCTGGTCAACCTCAATGACTGGACAGTGAAACTTATAGACTTTGGCTGTGGGGATCTCTACCAATACAGCCCCTATTATCACTTTGCTGGTAAGTTTGCAAAAATGAATACTGAAAAGTTAAATGTCAAAGGAGGAGATCAGTTGCAGGTATGAGATGTTCTGTCACTTTGTCCTCCCATTTCTCAGGCACGTACTGTCCACCCGAGTATTTTCTGAATGGGAGCTACGAGGCTTGCCATGCCACCACATGGTCTCTGGGAGTGCTACTCTATGAACTGGTCTGTGGTGACTTACCTTTTGAAGGCAAAGGAGAAACCGTTCTCGACCAGCCAAGGTTTTCTCCGGGTCTGTTCCAAGGGTAAGGGAGTAGTGAAAGCATTTAAAAACATATAAGCAATATAGGCAGTCTATCTGTCTCAATACAGTTCCCTTGCTATCAATTCCAACAAATCATAACACCCCTCATCTGGTCTGACCTTTCTGTGTAGATTGCCATGACCTCATCAATTGGTGTGTGAGCACGAACCCCGATGAGAAACTAGTCCTATATGACATTCTTACACATGACTGGCTGTCAGGACCAAACCTCTTTTAAGACACCACAAGCAGAGAGAGGAGGTAAAGTTTGACTGTTGTGTAATTAGTGAATAAAAAAACTTTAAGTTTGCTACTCAGCGGGTAACAGGAGGTGCAAAGAGGCTATGGAAGGATGTGAACCCAGATGAGCTGCTCAACTGGATGACCCTGGTGATTTATCTTGGCTTATAGAGCTCCACAGTCCCACCCACAGCCTTGTCCGGAAGTAAAAATCCAATACAATTTCTCCATTGACAACTGGAGAATAAGCCATAAAATCGTAACCGTCCATGGTAGACTTAAAACCAGCTACGATGTGACTAAGCGATTATACCGGCTCATAGATGTCAAAAGTTAACGGGGCATCAACCTTGTTTTGAGAAAACAATGTTTTATTCACGATTTAATGAGAGAGTACCACACTACCCAACACCCTACCGTGTAAAACTGGTGAAAGCAGAGCCTTTAATTGGTAGAGATCGCCGTTGCCATGGCAATCCCAAACAAACTGTACTCAACTTTTCCCGCGCCTATCGTCCAGCTTCGTCTCGCTGGAACTTCAAAACATAAAATGGCTGCAGGGCTGTCAGGACCGATGTGTTGTCTTCCGAAAAAGAACGGGTTTCTCATCTTGAAGGTTGAATTTACTCAATGGAAACGGTAGGAAGTAATCATCCTCTTTTCCAAACCTGCACAGTTTCCCTTTAATTCAGCTTTATTTTAGCATAGGGCTGATAATCGCACCATTGTGATTACTTTTTGCAACAAAAACATAGTCTTTTCAGGAGGTGAAACAGCGAGTACCCCAAGGAGGGCTTACGACCTTACGAGAAACATGGCTGCACCCGTAGTTGAGATGAGATGACATGTATTTTCTTTGTATTTAAACTGTGTTGGTCATTTTATAAAGATGTAATGCTTTTTACACGCTATTACATTTTTTTAAGCCACCCTAGTGGTCTGTAGTGCCAGAACCACGCTTGCAATTTCAGAAGCCCTCTGGCGCGCACCCTCATTTTTCCTCATGTGAAGTCTCGATCATGCTTCATGAAAAGGCAGATTGACCAATTAAGGAGTTTTGTAAAATAAACACACTAAAGCTGTAGGGGAAGCTCTGCAGAGAAATATGCAAGCCAACGATATCTCAAAGTTGTGACACTACCATTGACTCCCGTGTACAAACAATGGCGGCACATCCGGTATGTCATGGTCGTTGAAAGGAACTACTCAATGGGAGAATGAATGAATATCTCAGGTGTTATAATAAGACTTTCTACATGACTTATGGTCGTGTGCATAATAATGCATTTTCATTGAGTAATATATGTATGTGGAAATGCAGTTTATAGTAATTTTCATTGAGTATTTACCGTAAATATTAATGGGATCGCTGCGGTCAATCCCGTAGTAAACCAGGGACCAAGGGAACTATTGAGGCTACCCACTAACCATGTGTCCGCTCTAATCTGGCTTTAACATGGGATATCGATGGCTTTGATGCAAGCATAAAACAAGTGAAAACGAAAAGCGAAAGCTAAACCAGCGATGAAATCGCCAATCCTGTGTAACGGGTGCTAGCTGGTTAGCTATGCTGTGGAACGTTAGTAAACCTCACTCCCCGACACTTCAAGAGCGCTGCTGGCATGAAAGCTAGTAGCTCGGGCTTTTAGCTGGATTGTTAGCGCGCTCGACTCCCGATCCGAGGTGCTGCTGTCTCGCGGGTTCGAGTCCGGGCGTGTGCAGGGCTGGACCGCGGTGGTTCCACACAACGCAGGTTACATTGGTGCCGTGACCCGGATCGGGAGTGAGGTTTAGGGGGGTGAGTGTAACGGGTGCTAGCTGGTTAGCTATGCTGTGGAACGTTAGTAAACCTCACTCCCCGACACTTCAAGAGCGCTGCTGGCATGAAAGCTAGTAGCTCGGGCTTTTAGCTGGATTGTTAGCGCGCTCGACTCCCGATCCGAGGTGCTGCTGTCTCGCGGGTTCGAGTCCGGGCGTGTGCAGGGCTGGACCGCGGTGGTTCCACACAACGCAGGTTACACCTGCATAGTTTCCTATTTAATGGTGGCGCCCATGGAGTTGAATTGAATTGAATCGAATATATACTTTTTTGATCCCGTGAGGGAAATTCAGTTCTCTGCATTTAACCCAATTTAACCGAATTAGTGAACACACAGCACACAGTGAACACACAGTGAGGTGAATCACACAACCCAGAGCAGTGAGGGGTTAGGTGCCTTGCTCAAGGGCACTTCAGCCGTGGTGGACTGGTCGGGGATTGAACCGGCAACCCTGCGGTTACAAGCCCGATGCGCTAACCAGTACACCACGGCTGCCCCGGTGGTGTACTCGTAGTGAGAGATAAAACTTAAACGAATAGACTATAAACGTTACTTCTCTACATGTACGGTTGTTTTAGACACACAATTTTAACACAGCTTGTTTTTTCATATTATGTTGTGAAATTCATTACCTGTTCGAATTAAAATATATGTGGCAAATTATACCCAGTTACCCTACATAGCCATGTGCAGCACTAAAACAATGACTACCTAACATGCTAATGCCCATCGTAGCTCGAGAGAAACGTGACAGCACTTGTTAAATTGAAATAGGCAAAATTGAGTTGCTAAAAATGTTTTTGCTATTAATTCACAGTGACCATACCCAACAAGTTTCTGTAAGGACTTCAGTTGACTTATCCATGTTACACGAGCGACCCTCTTGATGGACAGGCAGTGCTAGTCTAGCTATTTATCAATCGTGACAGCATACCACTTAAAGGAACACTTCACCGTTTTTTCATATTAAAGGAACCGTATGTAGGATTTTGGCCAAAACGAGTACTGCAATTACTTTCAAAATACTGTAGAGCGGTGAATCGCCTCTCCCTCCCCTTAAGCCGCCTTCACACTGGCACTCCGTGATTCGCAGTGCTCCCCCGTCGGACGTCGGACTTGACCGTTGGAAGTATCGGAGGCTTTTCGAGTTTGGGAGTAAAATGTACAGTAGTGCTATTTTATTTCTAAATTAATTGTCTAACTGCCCTAATAGTGTTAAGAGACCATGTAAGACAGTGACGTGACAAAAAACTTCGTTTGGAAATAATTATTTATTTTACATCAACCGTTAATTTTATTTTTCACAAGATGGGCTTGTGCACCACTATGGATCATACACGTTCCTTTTCGATGACTTTTGTTTTAAACTTTATCGTTTAAAAGCATGTAATATGACATTATAAAAGATAGATATTCAATTTGTTTATCAGTACCATAGCAACGCTAACTTCCTTCGGATAGGAACCGTCCGTTGCTGTCGTACGAGTTCAATTTTTTTAACGCATGCGGATGACCAACGGACCCGATTTTTTTCGCACCGCACTGTTCGGACCCTTAGAGTCACGGTTGCCAGCTAGCTGCAGCAGGAACGTAGGCTGCTAGCTTTCAATGGCAAGTGCTGTTTTCCTCAGCATAAAAACAGAGAAACGAACTCTGATAATGCATTGCTAACGTTAGCAATGACTACTAGCTGCTTTTATTTCCCAAACAATTCCTTAGCCTATCTTTTCAATTCAATGACCCACCTCCTCCATATGGCCAACATACTTTGCACGAACTTGCATAATTTGTTCAACTGTCATGAATAGGCTATTTAAAATGTCAATTTACAGTACTACAAGTAAGTTAGCCAAACTGATGAATCTTTACCTGTCCAGGAGCAAATTAACAACACTGACGTCTGTCTTCAAATTCTTCTCCGTTTTCAGCCGTCTCAATCTCCTAAATCCTTGTTTTATTTAGACGTATTTCGGATTCATAACAAGGTCTTTTAGGATCCATAACGTTAGACATTTTTTATCCAACACGTTTGTAGCTGCAGCTGTCTATACACTAATCCAGCGAAACACGGAAGTAACACAACGCCGCCATTACTGCGTGCCTGGCTGCTAAGAAATTAGCCCTTTGGTTCCAGGCGGCTGTTGCAGAGGTTAGCTGTCATTAATACACGTCGTAATACCTTATGGTGTAAATAAATTACCTTCATTGGTAAGTTTTGGTACAGTCTGACATCATTGATCCAATGTTCCCTTTCACCTGACATTTTCATTCATGAGCAGGACCTCTGTTAGACATTCTCTGACAGGATGATTTCATTGAAAAGTACAGGCAAGTGTCACTCGTCACACTCGCAGGCACGCAGTAATGGCGATATTCAAGATGGCAGCGCCCATAAAGTTTGCGCTGGATTAGTGTATGGTGGTAACTAGTGTCACTAGCATAGCTGGCAACCTGGATGGCGAAATACTACTGACTTCGTGATTCGTAGATAAGTGTAGGGCGGCGCATCAAACCAAAACACAACATAACAACATCAACATCAGTTGAGGGCTGCAACTTCACTTTTAAATGAAAATATCGGCCGGACTCCTGTTGTCAGTGATATAAGTATTTGAAATTAGCATGATTTCTAAATGTCTAGTGACATATCAGGGCCATTTTATGATTAATTGAAATACATTTCCTACATACGGTTCCTTTAAATGTTATTCGCTTCACTTAGACGAGTTTAATATGAAAAACCGGTGAGGTGTTCCTTTAAGCAAAGTTGCATGGGTTCTTACCTCTGACTAGCTGGTTAGCAAATATCAGACATTTACAGGGGAAATGAAGATACTTCAATCTCAGACAGTAAAAGAAATGGACAAACAGACTCCGTTGTTCTCAATGGGAGGGGACTGAAAAAAAAAAAACTGTGAAAAAAACTTCCCATCGTTCACGCACAGACTTTGTGACGTTAGCCATCCTAGCTTGCTGTAACTGGTCTAATAGATGGGTCACATGGAAATTTGACATTTGTGATACAGGTTTTTTTTTTTTAAATCAGGTTTACTTGCCTCTAGGTAATGCTTTACCCTATAATACAGTAGGCTACCATAGGCTACATAGCTTTTTTACTGATCTTGCTAATAACTTTCCGTCATGGTTTTCGTGCAGGCTGGACTGAGCTTCTTATCCCAACATTACGGTTAATCTCCTACTGTGCGACGTCGAACGTTAGCTTCCCTCCAACCGATGCTAACTATACGGGAAACCAACGTTATATACGAGGAAGACATGAATTAGTTGTGCCTTCTATATCCTATAGAATATATAGAAGCTAATGGCGACACAGGGCACATGTTACGTGAAGTTATGGGATCTCAAAAAAATCTGCAATCTATGGCCGTCCTATGGGGGTTAGCAGAGCGTTGATAACCAGCTCAATCCGTGTTTCTACTTCCGGAATTTTCCTGCCCCGTTGACTTCAATCATACACTTAATTTGATTAAGTTCAAACACAGTAGCATTCTGAATCAGGCGAAGACCGTGAGAAGAGGACCGGAGTTGGAGGCTGATGCCATATGGGAGTACACTCAAATAAAAAGGGTCAACCACCATTTAATCCACCCAGACGCACGCCTTGGCTGGGTGCATCTTCGGTTGGACTAGTTTTTGATCTGACAGAACCCTCCTTTTGATCTTCTAAAAATTAAGTCACTGAATGTTAAAAACTATGTTGACTGTCCCTATGTTAAAATTACCTTAGGCAAAATGGAGCTGAAGACATTACATGCGCACTACCAAATTCAGGGGCAGCTGTTGGTAAGTGGCATGACATTGTGTGATTTTTTTTGTGTCTGCATGTGGAGGAAGACACATTAAACAATTTGTAAAACTTTGTTATCTCTAAATATTTCAAATGTATAATGTGTAAAATTACATTTACAATGTCCTAGTCACTCAAAGGGAACAACTGAGTCACACATATTTGTTAAAGCACAGCAAACAGTCACAATTTTGTCTAGTGTTGTTACATTTGCACTGTGGACCATTACATAATCAGTAGAATCAAGTATGTTGAACTTCCTGATGTTCCCAATTACTCTCTCCATGTATCCTCAAAAAGGCAATTATTCTGGTCTGCTCCACCTCTATACCACTTCACTGTCTCTTTCCTTTGGTAAAAGCTGGCAATTTTACAGTTGCACAGCGTATCCCAAGATATTTTCCAACATTGACACTACGATCCGCCAAAATAATTTAAGTAGGCAAAAACTTGTCTAACAATCCTCTTATCGTGCTTGTCGGAAACACGTCCATCCCACCCATCGGAGATAAAGCTGTACCTCGGGCAGTAATGCCAATCAGGTACTGAACAGGATTATGATGTTGCTTCATTGATCCCTCCAAATCTACATAGGCCAAGTAGTTTCTATAAAGATGAAACTCAATTTGCATAATAGTGAGAATGCGTTTCTGAAATGCATTTAAAGCTGATGAAGATGGAACTCCTGTTTCAAGGTTCCCTTTGAGGTATTCATACAGGGAAAACGGTAACTAGCCCTTTTTCCATTAGATTTTCAAGCGAATTAACTCAAGTCGATGTGATTTTGGGCGATATGAGAAGCACCAAAATGGTTTTCCATTCAATAGAACGATTCTAGCTAACCAAAATCATACTACTTAATACTTTGCAGATTACAAATAGTTCTAAATATTCCTACCAAAAAGTGCTTCTTAAACGTAAATGTTGAGCTCAATGTAACACCACATAAGTCTGTCATGTAGCTATAATATCAATACGGCTTAGCAGGAAAAATACTAGCCATTCACGGCTTAGTAAACTCTCAGCCCACAATGAGATTAAAGGGACACTTCACCGATTAGCATTAAGCCTTGTATCTTTAGAAAACTAGTCATGTTTTTGAATGGTCATGCATCATTCCCTCAGTTTGCCTTGAGATGGGAGAAATACAGATTTAAGCCAAAATAGGGTCTGATATTTTCACAGTTACTAGATTATGTAAGGGATAATGTATAGAATGCCGGTCATTGCGCCCCTGGTACGTTTGCAAATTCTCTTGATTATTACGCCAGATAAGTGTAGAGTTCCATGTCAAATCAGCCTAGAAAAACGTCAGGTTTCACTTTCAGTTGGTCTTATTGAACTTTCTAACTTGAGAGGAGATATGTTTTAAATGGGAAAATTACTGGAAATCTTAGTCACTTTTAAGCATGATGCTAGCAGGCGAGAAGCTAATAGTTTAATCCCATTCAATGATCTATGCTAGGCTAAAGCTATAAGTTGTATCGCCATGCAAACTCAGAATGGCTGGATGAATGGGGAAAAAAGTAAATATTGATAGTTTTGCTCGAGGGGAGGTGGAAAATGAGCTTATTTCCAAAAATGGTGGAATATCCCTTTAAATGAATAAGTTAATGGAAAACGAATGCGAATGTTATTCGATCCAACATAGCCGGTAGGATACGTTAGTAAGTTTATTTCTAGTTATCCAAATTAAGCGTCTTAAAACTAACGAGGTAGTAACATTCATTCACAAACCTGACCTGTTAGTCGGCTCTCTCTTCGCCACTGGCCCTGACTTTGATTGTAGGCTACATCCTCTCGCCTGTCTCGCACCCCATTTTTATTAGGGATGCACCGATCCGACTTTTTTTAGTCTCGATACCCATACCGATGCCTGGGCTCTGCGTATCGGTCGATATCCGATACTGATCCGATATCATTGTTAATTAATAAACTGTATACCTCACCATGTGGACTAAAGGCAGGCTTGACTTAAAGATTCTTTCCCTAACTAAACATTACTTTCCAAAGAAAAAATCTATAAAATAACACTTAGATATAAAGGTGCTGTATTATTAGTATTATCATCATCATCATCATTATTGATTATTTTACTAGTATTAAAAATAAACAGTTGTGCACCAGCAGCAACTTGGAACAGCATTCAAATTCATGTTCACAGTTATTACTAAATAATAAATCTAACTAGCTGACATGAAACTCAACAAATGCATAATTATCTCCCATCAAAACAATTTTGCAGGTAAAAATCCCATATTAGTGACATACATTGAAACACCCCTGCCAAAATGGTGTCACCTGCAAAACCCCTCCATTTACTCATAGTGGTACGTCTCTCAGTTTCCCCACGATAAACACATAGAGTTTGAATGGTGGTAAACGGTACTTGAAGTTGTACGTTTTATGTAATAAATGATACATTTTTAAAGGGATATTCCGCCATTTTTGGAAATACGCTCATTTTCCACCTTCCCTCGAGCAAAACAATCGATATTTACCTTGTTCCCGTTCATCCAGCCATTCTGTGAGTCTGGCGATACAACTTTTAGCTTCAGCCTAGCATAGATCATTGAATCGGATTAGACCATTAGCTTCTCGCCTGCTAGCTTCATGTTTAAAAGTGACTAAGACTTCTGGTAATTTTCCCATTTAAAACGTGTCTCCTCTCAAGTTAGAAAGTGCAATAAGACCAACTGAAAATGAAACCTGGCGTTTTTCTAGGCTGATTTGACATGGAACTACACTCTCATCTGGCGTAATAATCAAGGCAACTTGCAGCTACTGGCACTACTACTGCTTGTTGTCTATGGGGACTATTTTCAGATGCTGCGTAAGATATCACTGCGCCTATGGTACGTTTGCAAGTTGCCTTGATTATTACGCCAGATGAGAGTGTAGTTCCATGTCAAATCAGCCTAGAAAAACGCCAGGTTTCATTTTCAGTTGGTCTTATTGCACTTTCTAACTTGAGAGGAGACACGTTTTAAATGGGAAAATTACCAGAAATCTTAGTCACTTTTAAACATGAAGCTAGCAGGCGAGAAGCTAATGGTCTAATCCGATTCAATGATCTATGCTAGGCTGAAGCTAAAAGTTGTATCGCCAGACTCACAGAATGGCTGGATGAACGGGAACAAGGTAAATATCGATTGTTTTGGTCGAGGGGAGGTGGAAAATGAGCGTATTTCCAAAAATGGCGGAATATCCCTTTAACAGCCAATTTGAACATTTGCATGGCTTGATACTAAGAACAGTTTATACAGATGAAAATGACAATGGGTTTAGTTTGAGTAGCCTACTTTGTGTAAACTGACACATTAAACGTGTTGCCTAAATGCAACAAAATGCATGAAGATCGTAATTAACCTATGACAAATTGTGGTTAGTATAGATATTCTTTTGATCCTATGACATACATTTGGTATCTGTATTTATCCCATCCGTGAATTTAAACTCTCAGAGCACACAGTGAGGTGAGGCACACTCTAACCCGCAGCAGTGAGCTGCTGCTACAGCGGCACTAAATGGGTGGTTGCGCGTCATGCCTCAGCCTTTTTTTTTTAAACAAAATTAAATTCGGATCGGCCCATGGATCTGCTAATTTTTCCCGATACCCGATCCAGCTAGTTTGATCATATCGGGGCCGATATCCGATCCAAATATCGGATCGGTGCATCCCTAATTTTTATCAAACTTACTGGAACCGAAATGTCTTTTTTTTTTACAAGGCAGTCCCCAGTCTATCCTACCCGCACTCATTAGCCACGTTTACATGAACAGTTTTTTGTCATTCCGATTAAACTATTCCGATTGAAAATGTTTGCGCCGTCTGTTTACATGGGCAACGTTCTATTACGATCAGACGCTTGTAAGCACTTTAGAATCTTTGATCGGAATAGCCGTTGTTTGCTACTTTTCATTGGGAAGATATTACGGTCAATCCGAATGACCGTATACATGAGCGTTCATTCGGAATAGGAACAAACTACACCACCTCTTCTATTAAATTCGGATCGGCCCATGGATCTGCTAATTTTTCCCGATACCCGATCCAGCTAGTTTGATCATATCGGGGCCGATATCCGATCCAAATATCGGATCGGTGCATCCCTAATTTTTATCAAACTTACTGGAACCGAAATGTCTTTTTTTTTTACAAGGCAGTCCCCAGTCTATCCTACCCGCACTCATTAGCCACGTTTACATGAACAGTTTTTTGCCATTCCGATTAAACTATTCCGATTGAAAATGTTTGCGCCGTCTGTTTACATGGGCAACGTTCTATTACGATCAGACGCTTGTAAGCACTTTAGAATCTTTGATCGGAATAGCCGTTGTTTGCTACTTTTCATTGGGAAGATATTACGGTCAATCCGAATGACCGTATACATGAGCGTTCATTCGGAATAGGAACGAACTACACCACCTCTTCTATTCCGATTACAATTCTGATCGGATCAGGATTTTCATTCCGATTGAGGTGTTTATATGACGATTTTTATTCCGATTGAGCTGTTTTTCCATTTCTAATCGGAATATAGTGTCCATGTAAACGGGGCTATTCACTCTCTTGGACGTGTGGCCAGTAGTTTGTGATGGTTAAAGTAAACTTTCATTTTGCAGGTCTGCATTAACCAATCAAATAAGCGCATGCTGCCTTCGACAGCTGGATCAACGTACCGTATAAAGGGAAAATAGTAGGCTATGATATCATGAGCAGAATGTAGACTTTATTGTAAGTGAAACTAGGAAATAGGCTTATTTAAAAAGTAGAAGTGCTTTTGCACAAAAAAAAACAAAAAAGATTATCAACTTTCCCAAGCAGACATTAAAAAAAGAGAACAATCCCAGAAAAAAACAGAACGTGTGGCAACCCTACTTTCCGTTGAAGCTGCTTTTGGAGAGGAGGAATGGTGGTGTATCTCTGGGTTGAACGTTGGACTCCCGTTAACCTCATGAGCAATTCAGAAGATCTGGCTCCACTTCTCCCGGTCGCATGTTGTGGGAGCTCAGTAGCTCTTCAGACTTTCGCATCTGTGTCCAGTAGCAGTCATGATCTCCCTGGTTTGCAGGCCGGCTTGTGATAATAGCTGCACAGCTGTACTGCGCAGATTGTGATTGGTGTAGCGCCTAAGTGCAGCTGCCTTGCTGATGTTGGGCATCATTTGTCCCAGTGCATTATGCCCCATGGGCTCCCTGGAATACCAGATGTTCTGCTGGTTGAGGTCATCCTGTGCCTTTCTCAGAGGGTGCAGGTAGAATGCAGTGGCATCCGGTGGTCAATGGGAGAGATACGTTTAAGCCTGCAACTGGACAGTTTGGGTTGTTTGGCTCAGCAAAAATGCATCCGCGATACATTTGTTGAATCGGATCCCTGGGGCTTTTTCGTTTCGGGATTATGGGATAGTGTGGTGAATTCCTCTTTTTTAATTGAAAATACTCCTGTGTTAGATCACGGTTACCCTTCCTTCCTTAACATGCAAGGTGTAACTGCACATCGTACTATACCTTTCTGACCAGGCCGATGGCTGTGCTTGTAGAGAGGACCCCTGTTTTCTTAAGTTCACACCGTTTTGCCATGTTTATTGATCAGGTGTTTATCCAATCGGACATAAGGTTTGCCAGTTTTACAACTGGTTATTGGGCACCGGAGCTTCTCTCCAAATCGAAGGGTTTTTTGGCTAATGATAAGCCGTCTCTGATCCTTGTCTGTGATGTTGTGATGGTCCCTTAGGTGCCGGGAAAGGGGTGCATATGCGCCGTTGCAATGTGGGCACTTCTTTTTAGCCTATGATAAGGAAAGGCATAATGATTTGATCAATTGCCCCAGATGGTGCAAGAATTCAAATGAGCTACGCTAATATCCGGGTATATCTATTTCCAGGAAGGCTACACCTACATCCAGGAAAATAACATAAAATCCTTAAAGATTATGTGAAAAATGATGATTTCGAGATTTGTCTATTTCCAGGAAGGCTATATGTCAACATCCAGAAAGGTAACATAAAATCCTAAAAGATAACAAGCACCTCACAGATTTCTAGGTATGTAATTTTCCAGGAAGGCTACATCCAGGAAAATGACATAAATTACTTTTCTCACATATTAACATTCAGTAAAGCCACATCATTTTCACAAAACACCACATTTTTTAAAACCTATGCATATTAATCTTTGATCTTCTTTAAATTAGCGCTGGAGATGGGCGGATGATGCTGGCTGGTGTCTTTGTCACTCTTGCGACCCGTACTCGCCGTCAGGGTGTCGCTGAAAGCTCGTTGCTCATTTTTTTTGCATTAGGATAAGTGACCGGACTACTTGCGGAGTGATATGAAAGACCTGAATTAGAAGCACATTGACAGCGGTCATTATTTTTTTCAGAGGTCCTCTCAAGAAATATAAAAAAGTAGGAAAATCCCATTCAAGTCAATGGAGCGTTTTACTTAAATTGTGAAGAGCTGTATAATAATACAGTATAGAGACTAAAACATATTTTTGGTGGATAACTTCGCTGATTTGGCTTCAAAGGCCAGTGGCCGTTAAATCATTTATTTATTTAATTGGCCACGTGGCTGCTGTATAATTCCCACGCTGGTAACCAGTAAAGGCTGAAGTGTAGCATAATACATCTTACATCCATACTCATGTTGCCACAGATGGGCATGTCTCTTAACTTCTGCCCTGATGACACATCAGGTTGCTCCCAGATGGATGGATGGAGCTGCCTGGCTTACCTTTTCCTTCCTGACAGACTGGCCCTGGTCCTGAGGAACCCCTCACAGGTCCCTGGCTTCCTACCCCTGAAACCTCCTGATGGCCCATTTGCCCTGTGCTCCCAGTACTCCTGCTGAACCATTCGTCACTTCAGTGGCCTGGCGAATGAGTACAGTAATGTCTTCCAAACTATGCATAACGAAGGACTAGCTAAAACATGAATGGCACTGACAGCATCATTAAGTTATTGTAAACCTCCTCAGATACTATAAACCTCCTCACCCACCCTTAGAATATCTGGACCTGTATTCAACAGAAATTGTCTCAGTTCAGTTGCTTTCCACCTTAGACTCTCTGTTAGTGCTCTTGGTTTCCTGGCAAACTCAGCAGGTACAAAGGCTTTCAAACTAGTCAGTTTGTCAGAAACGACACTTCACTGATCAGCAGAAATGCGACGTCAAGGCCCAGCATTACCCATCCATAAATCTAAAAGCTTGCGTATCACGCCAAGACAAACCAAATGCATATAATCATGGGGAAAACAGCTGACCACGGCAATATTCAATTCAAAAACAGGATGCTGGATCTATGGATGGTCAAAGGTCACCCCAAAGGATTTCCACATGGCTCTATTGGGGCTCCCCATGTCTGTGGTGATGTTGATTACATTAAGCCCCACAGACTCCGACGCCACCTCAACAATCCTGACGATGATGGGCCAGTAAGCTGCGCCATTGTTGTAGCTCCAGCCAGCATGAATACTAGTGCATGTGTGGCCTGTCCTTGGTGGTCAGGAAGCGTGACATTACCAAATAGCCTACCAGTTCCCATATGAAGTGAGCACACACTCTCTCCACTTCAGTCATACCACCTGCCTTCAGCCTGAGCATCTCGGAACACTTCCCCCAAAACTCCTGGCTCCAGCTTTCCTTTGCAGCGTGTGGATGTTAGACAGTTGTATCCGCATTTGCTGGAAGGTTTTATATCCAGTGGAGCCAGCGGTAAATTTAATTTGTATGTTTTTTTTTTTTTTTTAATTATCTCCTTTCCCCACCGTATTGCGCTGTGCCTCAGCGTCCTTACCTCACGGTGTTGGGGTGGTGCCTACACCTTCCCAAACCCAAAAGACCCACAAATCGACAAAGTCATCAAGTCTTTGAACTCTGCCTCGTTGTCAACTCTTCTGGGCAGTGACAGGGTCAGGCTGCATGTGGACGCATGTGGCAGCCTTCTTGCACCTCGCTCCTGATCAAAGAAGTCAATGGTGCGGGAACCCTAGTGGAGGAGTGCAGTCTACACCCGTTACGAAGACCAAAAGCGTTATGTCTTTGATATCCCCCTCTGTTGACATATTGGCAATTTGTGTGTTAAAGGGATTATCCGGAGTAAAATGCACTTTAGATCAATTTATGGATGATTGGGAGTACATACGTTGAGTTGACATCAAATCATGTCATTCGGATGTGTTTTGAGAAAGTTTGATTTTACCGTTTTTAGCCAAAACTCGTTAGCCTGGAAGTGAACGGGTTTCGCCGCTACAAAATGCTACTTTTATACCTCTTCTACTGTTCCAAAAAACATTACACTTACGTGGTAGTGAGTAGAGGGTCCCCAAAGCCAAACCGAAGTATCCCCAGGTGGTTAGACTCCTGCAGCTGTGAGGTTTCTTGGGCTTTTCAGGCCCTATGGCGGGCCATAGCATATGTGTCTGCAGAAAAAAATAAACACAGAAAACCTTTGAAGCAACATTCACATTCACGCAGGCTGAAAAGTTGGGTAAACAGAAATGGATCAAGGATATTCCCCAGGTTAAGTTGCCTTACATGTCCTACACTGATGGAATCATTGAATAGCTACCCGCAAAACATTTGTGAAATGTGATTGTCTAGGGCTGCCATATTACACCACACTTTTGAACGTTAGTGTACATACCTGTTTGCGAGAGTATTCTTGCTCTGTGCCTCGTCCACAGCTGTTTGTCCAGCAGAACATTCTTTTTTGCCAGACCAACAGGGTTATGTGTAGACCAGTAGCAGTGTAGATCATTTGCCTGTAATACAAAATGAAGATGCAACTGTAGGTGACTACATACCAAAACACGTTAGTCAAGGCTTACATGAAGTAAATAACATGAAGGGGAAAATGTTACAAAATAAAACTTACCCCATTCCAGCCACTTTGAGGGAGCTGCCTCCACTTCATTTTCATTAGTGAAGTGAAGCACAACAAACTGCTTCATGTCCTGTATGACAATAGAATTTTAAGGTTTTTGATTGTTGTTTTTTTTTGTGCTGGAGATGAAAAAGGTGATGGTGGTGATGGCAATACTTGTTGCAATGTCATTGAGTAATGATGTTAATTCGATTTAGGTCATCAGATGGTGTGAAGGACCGTAACAACAACCCTACAGTATGTCCATGAGGTTCCTTGATGATAAACGCCAATTTCACAAGACAACTCCGATGTAGAAGCCTCATTTCTGATGCACGGGTCGTGGCACGAAAGGCTCCATAAATTTCGGGAGTCACAGGGGGTCAACAAATAGGACTGCAAGTTGGTGTAAACCCTACACAAGACAGTCTCTGCATTGTCTGTAAGGGAAACAACCTCACAGCATTCTTCAGGACTCAGTATGAACACTGCCCCTTCTTCAACCATGTTCTCTGGCCTTGTTTCAGGTAATTTCATTGGAATTGTTTCCTCAAGTCGGTTGGCAATCTCCATCAGAGGGTTTTTCACCGATCTGACCATATTTTTAATGTGGTACAGATGGCTCTCAAAAGGGAATGCACTGAAGTGAAGGAAGACTTCCGAGAGATGTCACATCAGCTGCCAGATGCAACAAGGAGTGGACATTGTACACTTTGAATTGTGGCCCGTACAGAATCCCTCCACTGTCAACAAAGAACTGCAGCAGATTGTGTGCACAGCAGGTATGTGACACAGCCAGTTCAGGGGACACCAAAATGCACATAGCTGTGCTGAAGGTCATGAAATAATAAAAAAGATTCTCCTGGAGAATACCTCTCAACACAACCTTTCCGTGTGCAGCATAAATTGTCGGAACTCTGTGGCTTTCCAGCATTCTCCCAGCCCACATCGCCCTCTGATCACATTTGTCACAGTCGTAGTACCCTGAATACAACTTGACACAGCGCACCATGGCCTTGCAGGGGCATCACAGGTTATGCACGACAGTTCCACCTTCAGGGATCTGCCCTGTATACCATTTTGCAGCACTTATGATACATTGTAAAAAAAATACTGTAAAATGTACAATAATTTACTTGCCAGCAATACTGTAAATGCACAACATGGTGCTGTAATTCATCATTAGGCCTACAATTTTACTGTATGTGGAACTGCACTGTAAAAAAATGAATCCTGGTGCCACGGATATTACACAGAAAAAGTAGTTCACTTTCCACACACCGCGGCTGGATTTGAAGGCTCATGCAGGTCGTCTGTCAACATCAGCAAAATCTACTAATCAAGGTTCTAAAATAAATATTTTCCACTGCTCGATCTGTGCGTGTATCTGTAGGTGATATTTTGTAAGATGATAGGAACTGGTTATTCCTTTGATAATGTTGGTTAATAAGCTAACATGTTAGCTATATGACGGGGGGATTTAGAGGCTTGTTTACAAGACATTAATACCGTAAGTTCATAGACCTGAATGCAAGATAAAATCATACGCAATTTTCATACATGAGAAAACAGTGACTGATGTCCAAACAAAGTAAACAAACTGAGAAGACCTACGAAGACAGAAACACACTGATTTAGTTATTCACATATCACACGCCTCTTCATCTTACTGGTAGCAAACATTGAAATAAGTTGCAAACACTCACGAGGGTTGGAATTCCTTCACAAAAGGCTAGCCATGTGTGAATGGAAGCGTGCAAACGGCAGAGGGCGCAGAAGCCAGAGCACGCAGAAGCCAGTAGGCCCAAATAACTGAGCGCACGGGACCGGGTATGACGACGGGCTACACACAGAGTCAGAGTAAGTCTTTGTAAGGCCAAAGTCTTAACAATTCATTTGGTAATTAGGCTACCAGATACCTACTTTGGTTAGGGCTAGGCCATCCGCCCCAGTACACGACAGCAATTAAGCAAACGTCCTGTAACACCAGCACAGTCTATTGAGAGACATAAGATAACAATATTCCCAGCGTACAGAGCAGGGGATCATCAGAGCAGGGGATCATAGCTACAAGATAGGCCATAATAAAATCACATCACTGCATACCTCAAGGCTCACATCAAAACCATACTTTAAGGGAAGGAGCAGCCGTGGTGTACTGGTTAGGGCTTCGGGCTTGTGACTGGAAGGTCGCCGGTTCGATCCCCGACCAATCCACTACGGCTGAAGTGCCCTTGAGCAAGGCACCTAACCCCTCACTGCTCCCCGAGCGCCGCTGGTTGGGCATGGCAGCTCACTGCTCTGGGTTAGTGTGTGATTCACCTCACTGTGTGTGTGCTGTGTTCACTAATTTGGTTAAATTGGGTTAAATGCAGAGAAACGAATTTCCCTCACGGGATCAAAAAAGTATACATTCTATTCTATTCTATTCTAGGATACCTACCAGCGTTAAACCCAAAGACGCTTTCGCGATTCATTTACCAGGACTGCACACGCACCCATCAACACCCGAAACACCAGCACACTAACTGCCTACGTTCGCCTGTGATCTACAACAAACACATCTTAATCAATATCACAACACACAATAAAGCAGCTAATGCTGGCCTAGTACAACAGCGTGCCAAACAATTCAAACTCACTGCGGTTCCACTCCGCTCTGTTTCCCTGGCCAAGCAGCTGACTGACGATGCAAAGTCCCGCCCCCACTAGCACCTCAGCATTTAAGCCCTCGCTACCAGCTCCTGGGTCCTAAAGTCCCACAGGCTACACTAGCAAAGAGTAAATCTTCCTCCTATTTTGTGTTAGATTAGATTAGATTAAACTGTATTGTCATTGTGAGCACAAGTGTGAAGACAATGAAATACAGTTTGTGTTTAACCAGAAGTGCAAAAAAAGCAGAAAAATGCAATGTGATATACAAAGTATAGACAGGTGATGCATAGACAGTTCAAGAAATATATAGTGTATGTGGACAGTAGTGCAGTTGATTTACAGAAGGTGGTTTAGAGTATATCAAATAAAAAATAAATATGTGCAGTGTATTATCAGGAACTTTGAGGAACTATGAGATCAGACTATAAATATGGCTATAAAACATGAACAATGTATGAACAACATGTACAGATATGTTCAATGCAGTAGCAGTAACATTATAATTATAGTAGTAAGAATAATATAGATATGCAGTGCATCATATAACAGAACAGTAAAAATACAGTTATTTGGTATGATATATTGGCAGTACAGAATGTACAGCTATATGCAGTGTGATAACAGTGCCATTTCAGTGCAGAAAAACGGTAACATAAGAGTAGTAAGAATAAGTGTATGTGCAGGATGAATAGTATGAAGTGCAACAGAATTTGGCTATGTGCACAAAATTGCCAAAAGTATTGGGCCACCTGCTTGACAAGCACATCCCATTCTTAATTCATAGGGTTTAATATGACGTCAATACACGCTTTGCAGCTATAACAGCTTCAAGTTTTCTGGTAAGGCTTTCAACAAGGTTTAGGAGTGTGTTTATGTGATTTTGACTATTCTTCCAGAAGCGTATTTGTCAGGTTACACACTGATGTTGAACAAGGAGACTGGCTGTCATTCATCCCAAAGGTGTTCTATTGGGTTAAGGTCAGGACTCTGCGTAGGCCAGTCAAGTTCATCCACACCACACTCTGTCATCCATGTCTTTGTGGACCTTCAAGCACAGTCATGTTGGAACAGGAAGTGGCTTTCCGCAAACTGTTCCCACAAAGTTGGGACCATGGAATTGTCCAAAATATTTTTTTTTTTGCTGAAGCATTCAGAGTTCCTTTCACTGGAACTAACGGGCCAAGCCCAATTTGGGGATGGCCCATCCCTGTTCCAATATGACTGCACCAGTGCACAAAGCAAGGTCCATAAAGACATGGATGACAGAGTTTGGTGTGGATGAACCTCACTGGCCTGCAAAGAGTCCCGACCTCAACCCAACAAAACACCTTTGGTATGAATTTGATCTACAGAGATTAGGCTTGTAGTTATTCATGTTAGCATTTCAAGTGAAACAACAGCATTGCAATACGGGTTACTTACAACAGATTGCCGACACCTTCTTTAGGCAAAGTTGGGGTTTTGCCTCATGGTCCCTGAAGGCATTGGTCGTCCTCCCGGTAAGAGAGTGCGTTCTACCAAGGAGGAATGACAGAGAAAAGTTTGGATTGGCCTAATGGTGGAAGAGCTAGACATCGCTTGGCTGCTCAAGGAGCACAACGGTCAAGTGGTGGTATATGCCTGTATTAGTAGACATCATTCTGTGAGGGTTAACAGGTGTGTAGATTGGACCATCAACCCTCACAGAACGATGTCTACTAATTACCTAGTCTCAGAACAGAGACTGTTCACTCCCTGACGAACGCTTCCAGCCGAAACGCGTCAGAGTGCGTGGGTTTTTTTATCATGTGTTGCCAAGTATAATAAAGGCATTTTAAACGTTCTACAAGATGAGTGCCTTGGTATCTTTCCATTTTTTGATAATAAGTAAACCTTTGACCAAAGAGCACCATCTAGCACCATCACAAAAGGCAAAGGTATTTGCTCATCTGCCTTGACTCACATGAACTTCAGTCACATCTCATTCTTAATCCATAGGGTTTAATACGACATCAACTATAACAGCTTCAACAGTTTTCCACAAGGTTTAGGAGTGTGTTTATGGGACTTTTTGACCATTCTTTCAGATGTGCACATTCGTGAGGTCACAAACTGTTCCAACATGACCGTGCACAAAGCAAGGTCCATAAAGACATGGATGACAAGAGTTTGGCGTGGTAGAACCTGACTGGCCTGCACCTGAGTCCTGACCTCAACCCAATAGAACACCTTTGTGATGAATTAGAGTGGAGACTGAGAGCCAGTCTCCTCGTCCAACATCAGTGTGTGACCTCACAAATGTGATTCTGAAAGAATGATCCCATAAACACACTCCTAACAGAACGCCTTCCGAGACGAGTTGAAGCCGTTATAGCTGCGGTTGGGCCGATGTCATATCAAACACTATGATTGAAGAATGGGATGTGACCGACGTTCATATGTGAGTCAAGGCAGGTGAGCAAATACTGGCAGTATAGTGTATTAATAAATGTGGAGGGCACTGTATTAGGATTTGACATACCTTTGAATGAACTCTAAGGCGCATGCAGCTTCCTGTTGGTAAGCGATGTTGAAATTGTAGTAAATGGCAAATAATGCACCCAGACCCTCAGCAAACGGCGTGGAAGATGGCCCAAGGATCACCTCACCCTCTGCTGCCAGCATCCACCTCTGTGGCATCATTGTATCTCCTTAAAAGCAAAACAAATACAAAAAAAACCTCACAATTAGAGAAAACATGAGAACCACTAAGCCCTGCAACACACTGAATTGCTGAGTTGCTATAACTTGGTTCCCCTTTGATAGTGCAGCAACTGCTACTGCCATCCTCATCTGTTAATACAGTGAATTTGAACCACTTACTACTTTCCTTACAAGTGAAAAATCAATCATGGCAGCAGAACTTGAGCAGCATCTGGAACAAATGTCACACACAGGCAGTGGGCCTGTTCTAACCTGGGCACCGAATCACGTGTCGTACATGCAAAGCATCCAGTGTGTTGCAGGCCTCAGAAATAAGACACAGCAAATTATATGTATGCAGGAGAGAGAGAATGCAACAGTAAGTCTGAGTACTAACTGATAAGGGCCAGGTTTCCCAGATTTGTTAAGAGGCTCTTAAAGGAGAATTCCGGTGTGATATTGACTTAAAGGGATATTCCGCCATTTTTGGAAATACGCTCATTTTCTACCTTCCCTCGAGCAAAACAATCGATATTTACCTTGTTCCCGTTCATCCAGCCATTCTGTGAGTCTGGCGATACAACTTTTAGCTTCAGCCTAGCATAGATCATTGAATCGGATTAGACCATTAGCTTCTCGCCTGCTAGCTTCATGTTTAAAAGTGACTAATATTTCTGGTAATTTTCCCATTTAAAACGTGTGTCCTCTCAAGTTAGAAAGTGCAATAAGACCAACTGAAAATGAACCCTGCCGTTTTTCTAGGCTGATTTGACATGGAACTACATTCTCATCTGGCGTAATAATCAAGGCAACTTGCAGCTACTGGCACTACTACTGCTTGATGTCTATGGGGACTATTTTCAGATGCTGCGTACGATATCACTGCGCCTATGGTACGTTTGCAAGTTGCCTTGATTATTACGCCAGATGAGAGTGTAGTTCCATGTCGAATCAGCCTAGAAAAACGCCAGGTTTCATTTTCAGTTGGTCTTATTGCACTTTCTAACTTGAGAGGAGACGCGTTTTAAATGGGAAAATTATCAGAAATCTTAGTAACTTTTAAACATGAAGCTAGCAGGCGAGAAGCTAATGGTCTAATCCGATTCAGTGATCTATGCTAGGCTGAAGCTAAAAGTTGTATCGCCAGACTCACAGAATGGCTGGATGAACGGGAACAAGGTAAATATCGATTGTTTTGCTCGAGGGGAGGTGGAAAATGAGCGTATTTCCAAAAATGGCGGAATATCCCTTTAAAGTGTGTTGAAATATGATACCGAGTGTGAGCGATTGTCTCAGAGCTGATCTCGACCTGTCAGCTGTTCTCCGAAACCCGGCGGTAGCTCAGCAGGTTTTCAACGTTTGTGCCTCGGGCATCGGCGTGCCGTGCAAATAAATCACTGTTTTACACCATTAATGAGGCTCAAAGTAGCTCCACACTTTATTGGTAGACTTCTGAGGGCCCTGACATTTAAAACGAGACATCGAGAACTTTGAAAAAGCACTGGTTGTTTACTTACATGACTGTTTATTCAGGCAGTCACTTTCGAAAGTTTAGCGGTAGCAGCCATCTTGAATCTAGTCACGTGACTGATTCGTGACTGGTCACGTAATCGCTATGTCTATGCGTGCACTAGTCATGAATCAGTCACGTGACTAAATTCAAGATGGCTGCGACCGGTAAACTTTTGAAAGTGACTGCCTGAATAAACAGTCATGTAAGTAAACAACCAGTGCTTTTTCAAAGTTCTCGATGTCTCGTTTTAAATGTCAGGGCCCTCAGAAGTCTACCAAGTGTGGAGCTACTTTGAGCCTCATTAATGGTGTAAAACAGTGATTTATTTGCACGGAACGCTGATGCCCGAGGCACAAACGTTGAAAACCTGCTTTACTATTGCTGAGCTACCGCCGGGCTACCGCCGGGTTTCGGAGAACAGCTGACAGGTCGAGATCAGCTCTGAGACAATCGCTCACACTCGGTATCATATTTCAACACACTTTAAGTCAATATCACACCGGAATTCTCCTTTAAGTGCTAAGAATTTCTTAGAACGTTCTTAGAGCGCTCCTAAGAAGTTCTTAGCACTTAAGAGCTTCTTAACGAATCTGGGAAACCTGGCCAAGTTTGGTAGAGGACTGAATTTAAATGGCCGCAGAAAATTCACTCATTTAACACACCCCCTTACCTCACGTTATTATGAGCTTTTTATCAAGATGAACAGAAGGACAGCTGAATGAATACTCCTTCATGTGAAGATTAGGACTATATAAAGCAGGATTTGATGTATGGAATATGAAAAAGTGATGTGAGGGTAAGACATAAAAGGAGCATACGTAAGCATACCCGGCGTGTCCGGTAAGCGCCTGCACAGCTCCACAGAAGGTTCAGCCACCTAAAAGAAACAGTAGAAAAAAAAGACTTCATCATAAATAAACACTGTAAATTCTTACAAAACTTACCACCATTCACATAAATATCAAGTTACTTACATCAGCTTCGATCAGAAGAGACTCCCTCTCCTCCTTGAAATGAGCCATAATGAGTTGAAGAATGGCCAGGACCAAACAGCTGCCCTCTGTGTACTTCGCCAGGACACCACGCACTTCATCGTTTGATGGCTTTTCCTGAAAGAATCGCAAGATCCTTTTTCCTTTCACTTCAAAGCCCTCCATGATTCTCTGGA
Source organism: Sardina pilchardus (assembly GCF_963854185.1). Taxonomy (NCBI): domain Eukaryota; kingdom Metazoa; phylum Chordata; class Actinopteri; order Clupeiformes; family Clupeidae; genus Sardina; species Sardina pilchardus. Next base: position 12,780,720 of record NC_085005.1, on the reverse strand, counting down.
CTAACGGAATGTCAGTGAGCAACTGGAAATGAATGGAGATCCCCTTCAAACAGAACAGGTAAGGCCAGGAGTTCTTCAGGACGGACAATAATGGTGACGGAATCAGGCACATGCAATCTTGAAGTCATCACAGTTACAGTAGGCCTATTCCCAGCATAACAGGAGTTGTTTTCTGTTACATGTTGTAAAGGTAATAGCTATAGCCTACATTTACAGTGCCCTTGGGCTGAGGAACTTTGGAAAATTCAGTTGCCTAAAATGTGTTTTATCTATTCTCACCTCTGCAGGATGAGCTGGACGTAACGAAAAATACATGGAACAACCACCTGATTCATCCTTCAAGGAATGTGCATGCTCCCCATGGTCGACCTGATGCCATGTACACCATTCCAGAGTTATAGTACAGAGGACTATTTGTGCCCTTTGGCAGAGGAAGATCTGGTCAAGTGTGAAGAGCATGGCACTAAACGCCATGGCAGGGCCTGTGATGATGATCTGTTTACCTTCTGTACCAACATAATGGCAGAAAAAGACCTCCAGGCTCCAGTGGATGCATACATGGCCATTGATCTCTACCTTACACTGAGAACAGAGCTCATTAGGTTCTTCAATCTTGACAGAGCTCATTTTGAACAGGACACATAGACTGCATGTACTCTTATCATGAAACTATCTTGTCTGGGAGGAGGGCGAGGGAATATGCACTACAGTGTTTTGAACGTGATTGTGTTTGTGGCCAAAACTACTGCATTGTTGCTTTAAACTTGCAGAGATGCATGCATGTTTCCTTGCAACTAGAAGTTATACTGTACTTTTTTCATATTTTGTCTTTTGTTATTACAGTGATTGAAAATCAATAAATGTGAAAGGACATGGTAGTACCTCAGGCTCAGATGGGATATTGGTAAAGCAGTGCTCCTTTCTGTTCTGAAACATTTAACCTCTGACATCTTAATTTGCCAAAGCAAAATATTGTTTAGAATTCAAATAAATGTCTTGGCATAACATTTCCTTTTCTGGCAACCCATATTGAAATGCTCAAACACATCATTAGAGTGCATGAAAATGCACTCTACTGTTATCCCAGTTCTTCTTATTATTCTTCTAACGGATTTTGTGCGTCTAATTCAGCTTCAACCGTTTAACATAGAAACTTCATTCAAACTGCGCTGCGTAGGTCTTACTTATGTGACTTCAGCTAAGTATTTTTCAACTTTGTAACTTTTATACTTTTTGAACTATGAATTAAAAACGATTAAAAATGTCCCCATAGACTTAACATTGCGCCACTGTGACGCCCCTCTGCTACCCCTACAGGCCGCTTGCTATTCTCCTTGTGGTCACACGGGCAGTTAATTAAGAGGGATTGCCTTCACCTGGTACCGGTGTGGGCATGCAAGCCATCGCCATCCCTTGCATCTCTTTCTCTCCGTACACAGACATATTTTGGACACACCGCACTGCATACCACTTCTACTCACTTACATATGACCGACACTCATTCATACACCTATAATTTCATCTCCCTAGACATTCTCTTTATCCTAGATTAACCTTAAATCAATATACATTTTTATTGGGAATCGTGCCTCTTTTGTGTTGTGCCGTGAGCCGGGCGTAACACAAATTGGGAGCTCTCCGGAATATTTTCTCCGGTTAAATAGCCTATTGTTTGTAGCGTGTTAACGTTTTCTTTCATATTTCTTCAGTACGTCAACTGCTGTGCACTAGAAGCAGTTGTTCAGCTTGGTCAATTCATGAGTTTCATCAGGTCCCTTTCCACAGGTGTAGCCTATCAAGCACCATGCAGTCTGCATTGATAATCATGGTACTTGATTTTATACACCTGTGGAAAGGGACCTGATGAAACCCACGAATAGACTTCTGAAGTTAGCCTACAAAAAAGCTGTCATCTTTGCCCAAATAAGGAGATCCGGTACCTTGAGATTTTTTCTATGGGAAAATAACATGGGGATTTTCAATTATCGCACCTGTTAAACTCTCGCGGGGACGAAGAAATTGGAAATGCAGACGTTTTGCGCTACAAATTTTGACCTCAGCCTTCAAGTGGATAGGGGTAGAGTGGGGGAAAACGCTCCCCTTAAGGAAAATGTGGCATTACTGTGAAAACTAAAGCTAAATGTGTTCTGAATTATTATCATGGTTATGAGTGGCAATGACATTGATTATAAACCAACTATGAAAACTGCCTAGACTTTATATTTCTTTAGATTTTTAACAAAAATAAAATGTATACAAAGCGGGCGTTTTACCCCAGCAGTGGGGCAAAATGCCCCCCATGGGTGGGGTAAAATGCCCCCTCCTAAAAAAACTATTTGCTTCATACATTAATAGCCAAATCAACCGACAAGCTGTTAAGCAATGAATAAATTGTAAGATACTATATTCAATTCATAGATTAGGCTTACCAGCAGCCAAGTAGGCCTAGGCCTACACCTTACCTAAACTAACATAGCCTACACTCCTTAACTGACCACGGAAAATTACGACATTTTACTATAAAATCAGTCTTCCTTCAACTACGTCGCTAGCGTAAACTTCACAGTGGATATATGTGTGTCCCCGTAGTCAATGGGATACAGGGCAACAGTAAAAATATAACTTGACTACATCTAGTGATTATTATGGGAGAAACAGGCGGGGGGCGTTTTAGGCCTAGGCTACCTCACGGGGGCATTTTCCCCCACTCTACCCTACTGTGATCTGGTAGTTGAAGATGGCACACTTTGATCTTTGCTACCCCGAAGCTAACTTACAATGCAACTTGCCATAGGCAGTCAGTCTATAGGCCTTTCCTTCGAGCACTGTTTTGTTGTTTTCCGGTTTTGTTAATTTTCGTATTTTATTGTTTTCGCTTATCGTGGAAACAATCTGAGGGGCACGTGAGAACGGCTGCACTCATTAGGCAGTGAGCCTCAAGCCTGGCACGCTTCAGAAGCGACAGGTGTAGGTCAGCTTAGTAACTAGAAATGCAATTCCAAGGAATTACCAGTGCATGAAAATGCAAAAAATAGGCTATGTTTTGATTTAATTTATAGTTAAAACAGATAATTTAGATACGGTAAATAAGGAATTGCTAGGGTAGACCAGATGGTTACATAGTTTAAAGAAAGTTGCTATCTACGCAGATAGCTTAATGGATGTTTAATGTTTAACTAAGGCTACCTAGCAGCTATGCTAACTATACTAACAATGTTAGCTATGCTAAATTATTTAAACTTATGTTATAGTTATGCAGTTATGTTAGCAATGTTAACATGCTAATACATTTGATTAGCTAATATTTGCTTATCGTTATGTTAACAATCTTAACCATGCTAATCCAACAGAGTATTTTCCAACAGAGTATTCTTCTCAGTCGTTCAGTTTCAATTCAATTTCAATTTAATTTCACTCAGATAGCTCCAAAACATTACATATGGACAGTGTGTTAAACAAAGAACATGTTCCAAAGAGGTGGAATGAATACATAACCAGTACGGTAATGCATGAATCCCATTTAATGTCAGAAAGTTCAAATAGTCCAGCGTAGGGAATGAATTGTCAATAGGGATTAGGAATTAGGGCAAGCAGGGTCGCTAGGGTGCGTAGGCCAGGAATCCGGGCATATGGACAGCAACAGGCGATGGAAGGGCAGATATAGGGATGGGACTTCAGGTGTGAAGGATGGCTGATGACTGGTAATGGTTTACCCCACAGGTATGGGGGAATAAAGAGAGAAAAGACAGAGAGGTAGAGTTGAGAGAGAGAAGGGGAGCAGAGGGACTTGAACGGCAAGACAGAGAAAAGGTATGAGGGAGAGTTGAGAGAGGAGGGGGACAAGGACTCTGGTCCTCCTGGTTGGAAGAGGACTTTATATTTCAAGTTTAAACTCTTCTTTAGTTTTTTACTATTTTCTTTTCTTTTTATTCTTTAGTTTCTTCTTTCTATATTTCAAGTTTAAACTTTTCTCTTCTTTATTCAAGTTGAAGCTGTTGTTTAGATCTGGTCAGTTCAAGTTCAAGTTAAGTTACTTTCTTCCTGATTTATGCATGGGATTCTGTGATGTAGTTCCATTCTGATTGAGGTGAAAGGTGTCAGATTCAGGAGATCAAGTTAAAATACAAAATATAGGATCATGATAACTGTAATATGTTTGTAGAACACCTGAATGGGCACAGTGCTGTCGATCAGAGATGAAGATGTTATCCAACAATGTGTTCTTCTCAGTGGTGGAGGTGGTAATGAGATTTGTGAATCCTTTAGACTGGAACAACTCATAGATTGGCTTCCTTCCATTGGTCAACATGTCCTCATTGAAATCCCCACAGACTAGAACTGGGCTATCAGCAATAACATGTAAAGACTCCAATAAATGGCAGAGATTTGGCAAAAATAGGTTCGTGTTGTAATCCGGTGGTCTGTAAATCACTGCAATTAGTAGTGGAACTGGAGCAGCAAATTTCAAAACCAGGAATTCGAGATCAGTCACACCCTGTATGTATGGCATGTGATGGGCTTGAAGATGGCTTTTTACAAACATAGCAACTCCCCCACCATTTTTCTGTGCAAAATGTGAAAGAGTAGTGTATGACACATGTCTATTGCGCTTATACATTCGATAGTTCTCCAAATGGATATTTTCTGGGACAAATGTGCCAAAAAGATGTGTTTCAGTAAAGCACAAAATATCTGCGAGGCACAGTTCATGATGTCTCTTCACGTCATCAATGTGGGCTGACAGTCCTTCAGTGTTGTGGTGGATCAGTGTTAAAGATGGTGATCTCAGAGTGGGGAGGCAGTGAAGAAGGGGCATGGCGTTTCTAAAGTCAACTTTTTGCATACTGTCCACAGAAACTGTGACTTCTGGATCAGCATATATTTTATTTTCATCAAAGTCAACTATGCGTAGACCATGTAGTGAGGTCGTTCTGCTGAGAGCAACGTATGCCATGCCAGGTTCAAATATGCGCTGCATCGAGACCACTGCAGAAACTGTCGTCATGCCTTGACATTTATGTATGGTACAACCAAAGGCTAGAGTCATTGGAAATTGGTGACGAACCACACCCTTTTTACTAAGAGGTTCCTCTACTCTTTCAATGTACACCAAATTGTCTGGTCCTCCTGGTCCTTTATTGCGATGTCTTTGCCCTGCATTAGGACTGTCCAATTCAACACCAAGCATTTTTACAAGAGATCTGCCATCTTGGTCGTGATAAACAATTTTACCAATCTTTCCAAATGAACCATTCACCAGTCCATCTTCCACATCTATGTTTCTCATGAGCATCACACGAGCACCATCAGCAACTTGTAGTCTGTCTGGTAAGTCTCCTTTATGTCCTTCAAAAGGTGCTCTCTGCCTTTCCATCCGACCAGTTCGTAGATCTTTCTTATAGTCATGGGCATCAATGTTGACCAATTCGGAGTATAGAGCAGATATTGTATTTGCATTGTGTTGGTTTACTTCTTTATTTGTAGCAAACACATGCAGAATGTCTTTGGGACAGTCATCAGGTTGACATATAGTCTGGGCAAGTAGAGCTCTGTCTGCTTCAGATAATGCCTCTCCTTTGCGTTTCACCCTTATCCTGTTGAGCATCTCAGCAAATGGCACATCATCTTTCTGGCGCATGATTTCTGTGAGAGTGACTACTTGGAACCAATCTTTCCAGATATCAAGAACATGATCTTCAAACACACAGAGAGGTTTGGCTTTACCAGGAGGACTTAACTGGTTGAAATCACCACAGGCCAGGATTGAGACTCCGCCAAAAGGTTTCTTGCTGCCTTTGATTTCTTGCAGTCTCCAATTGACATATGCAAAGAGTGATTTTGATATCATGGACACTTCATCAATGACAATTATTTCAACATTGGACAAGGTTGCTCTCACTTCATCTAGACGGTTTCCAAGGCACTGGTAAGGTGGTTTAAGGCTTCTTGGCAGTTTCAGGACAGAATGCAGTGTCTTGCCAGATATGTTGAAGGCTGCTGTGCCAGTAAATGCTGTGAGAAGGACAGTGGGCATGGACATGTCTCTTTCCTCTGTGATGCGAGGTAACTTGCGGAGTATCTTTGATGCCTCTGCGTAAATGCATTTGATGAGGTGAGATTTACCAGTTCCAGCTCCACCAGTGACAAAGTAAAAAAACTGATCGGCACTCTGTCCCCACACGCGTCTCATGCACCATTTACGCACTGTATAGAATATAGATGCCTGCGTTTGATTTAGATTTTGATACATATTACGGACCACAGTAGGGTCTATTTGAGGAGCCTCAAACATTGGTGCTGCACTTCCTGTGTTTGTGGTACTTGAGCTGTATTCAGGAATGTCATCCCGCTCAGTCATTTCGTCTGGATTTATTTCCTCACGCTCAGAAATGCACTCAAGTCGAAGAAGCTCTGTTTCAGGTGCAAGTGTTGTCCATGCATCCTCCATAGGCCCATTTTCTTCTATGTTCTCAATAGCTTTCTCTATTGCATCACTGTTCTTTTCAAATTGTGACCTGTTCTCCCTGACAACAGAAACCACTCTCTCATTATAGTCTCTTCCAGGACGTCTTACAGAACCTGATGTGTAAAATGACTCATATGTTGGAAAACCTGTGGGTTTCAACTGTGAATCTGAACGATAAGGGACGTACAGTTTGAGCAATGTGCCATAGAATTTCTCTGGAGTTTTTTGTTCTGAAAATCGGGCATATCTGATAATGGCAGGCTTTCCTTTGGTTCGCTTCTGAATGAAGCCCATTTCATTTTGAAGTGGTAAAACCTTTTTTCCTTCTTTCTGCCTTCCATACACCACTCTATAAGTGGAAGCAAACTCTGCCATACACATTGTCGCAAATTCTGGTGTATCTGGTCTGTTTTTGTATTTGTCTGCCATTCCAGACATCCAAACATTCTCTGAATCAGGAATTCTGTCATTCAGGTACCTTAATGGGACGCTCATTTTCAAAGCATTGTCATCAGTGGGTATAAATATCACGTTTCGAGAGCAAGACTTCAGTTTCAAGCTACAGACTCGTGCAACAGCCTCTTGAACACTAACCTCTCTGTTTTTTGAGTATGCTTGCATGATTTGTTTCATTTCCTCACGGTCAGAGGTATTGGATTGAGAAGTGTCAGACACAACTGTTTTCAAATACTCACTCATCTCATGTTCAGCTTTGGAAATATATGACAAAATGTACATCAGACAGGAATAAGGGTTCAAGATGAACTGAATATCAATGTTGGCATTCCAGGCCCTCAACAAATGCTCATTATAGCCATTAATCCAGCAGTCCTTTGGTTGACGTTTCATAACTAGCACACTGGACGTTGTTAATGAGCTGACACAGTTTAGGTATTCCTCATAGCTTAAGTTGCATTGGGCAAGTAACTGTGGGATGCTTTCAAATGATGTTGTTGAATTATTCAGCAGTTCCCATAAAGGCCTCAGCTTGGTTTTGGCTTCTTCAGGAGACATGGAAGAGCGTTCATGATCAGATTCATCCTCAGATTCGTCCATGAGCTCTGCTGGCATTGGGCGTGTTATAAATGTGCTCTCGACAGGCTGCTTTGGAAATCCAAACCGACAGTGCTTATTTCCTTTCTTGCATGACTTGGAGTGCCTTTTGCTGTGGGTTTGCACCTCTGTCACTATTTTGAAAAGCTCAGGGTCTGTATTTGGGTCAGGCAGCTGACATGTTATGTACTTGTCCACAAATTCACACACTTTCTCATCTGGGTCATCCTCAAATACAGGTGCGTTCTTACACCAAACCAACATATGTATATGTGGCGAACCTCTAGCTTGATACTCGACTCGAAAAAAGTAGTCAATGACCTCACCGATGGGCTGTGCTGGTGACAATAGTAGGTGTCTGAGAAGTGCATCAACACGCTTGTCAAACATGCGCATGGTGGTGACAGGATTGCTACGTAAAATCTCACATTTTGATGCCCAGTCCAGCTCAGAAAAGTCAACCTGCTCTCCTTGCTGTGCCTTTATTGTTTCTATGACCTCTGGCCATCTCATTTCGGCAGCACTAAATGTACAGAAGAATGTTGGGGTACCCAGCTGGCGAAGCATTGCAAAGAGGTCTCTTAGAGTTTTTTCCCAGTAAGCAGGTGATCCTCTCAAAGGCTGCATGAATCGAGTAGCATGTCTGTTCCGTATCAATTGTTCGACTTCACGTTTGTCTTGGAGCATTCTTGCCGTTATTTTTCGTCCATCTCTGGTCATAGGTTTTCCTTTACGCAGTTGAATAGACATAGAAGATTTTGCCAAATGCATTTCTGTGATAAATTGTGCGAAAAAAATATAATTGGAGTCGTGAGCAAATCGGTTGTCAACACAAAAGAGACGTGCATTGAAATATCTGCTTGGCGATAATTTATTTGCTCTTTGTGTTTCATCTAAAGTATTAATTCCAGTAGGGAACTGCACAGGGAAAGCCATTGCCTCCAGTTTAGGAACTTTGAAAAAACTAACTGGTTTGTTTCCTTCAGCTGGTGCAACAGAGAATATACCTTCACCAAATGTTATCATTTCCTGTGCAATATCAGCTGGCTGTAAGCATGAATCTATTGAGCATCCTCCATTCTGCTGACTTGTGTCCTCCTCAGTGTCAAGTGTATTCTGGTTATCATGTAATTCATGGCTTTCATTATTAGGCTGATTGCCTGCACTATTTACCTCTGAATGTCCTGGGTCAGTAATGTCACACTCATCCATTGCATCAGTCTCCATTAGATCAACCTCGTCTGTAGCACTGATGTCATTTTCTTCTGCCACACTATTCATTCTATCCCCAAAAGCTTGTGTGTCATTAGTTATGGTTATGTCTTTATATTCAGAGTGCATCTCTTTCAGTTTTGATAATGCACGTAATACTTTGGTCATGTCTACAGTTTGAAACTGGTAATGCCCTGTATAGTTCATTCTTCTTTTCAACTTCACTTTCAAAAGCTGTGACTGGCTGCTGGGTCTAGGCAAAGCATTGACTGTTGATTCTACGTCTGAAGGGACACACACAACTCCACCATGTATTAATTTCTGCTGGCCTTTGGGAAGACTAATTATTTTTGCAAATGGTATAAACCGTGCTATGATATGCCTCTCAAGTATATTTAGATTACTGAGCTCTGGAGGAATTGGTGATAGCTCTAACATATTGTTGACAGCAATGGCCGGCATTTTCCCCATCTTCAAGTGTTCATCACAGCTGTAGCAAATCCACTCTGTCATTTCATTTGGTGCACAACATGATTCAAGTGCACTGCATTGATCACTGCATGTATGTACATATTTGCCAGTTAAGCATCGATCAACCATGCCACGATTCTTTTGATAACGTTCACGATTGCACTCTTTTACCTGGTTATAAAACAAAGCTCTGTGACACACTGTGCACACAAAAGTAGGGCCGTTCTGTACATCCATTCGAAAAGATGTGATGGCATCATGCAAAAGGGTGCTTTCTGTTGGTGCTGACTGCTGTTCAACCTCTTGCTCTGATCGAAGTCTAGACTGTTGTTCAACCTCTTGCTCTGATCGAAGTCTAGACAGGTGTGTAAGATCACGATACTTTTGCTGTATATGTAAAGCACAGCGCATTTTGTGAAGCACTTTCTGGAAACTGTTATTTATGCCTAGACTTGCATTACTTTTTCGTAAAGAACTATAATGCCTGAAGAGAGGGTCATTTCTGTATCTGTCAGTATAGGTTACCTTTTTTTTCTGCCTGTACATTGGATCACATTCATAATGCTTTCTCATGGCCAACTTCTGCCTTGAACGAAAATCATCTTGCATGTAACGCCGCTGTATGTAAGCCTGTTGTCTCTTTCTGAAATTTGCATCATGAGAGTAGCGGCGCTGTATGTAAGCCTGCTGCCTCAATCTGAAATTTGGATCTTGAGAGTAACGGCGCTGTATGTAAGCCTGTTGTTTCAATCTGAAATTTGAATCATGAGAGTAACGGCGCTGTATGTAAGCCTGCTGCCTCAATCTGAAATTTGGATCTTGAGAGTAACGGCGCTGTATGTAAGCCTGTTGTTTCAATCTGAAATTTGAATCATGAGAGTAACGGCGCTGTATGTAAGCCTGTTGTTTAAATCTGAAATTTGAATCATGAGAGTAACGACTGGTGATGTATGCTTTTTGTTTCAACTTATAGCTGGGTTCATGCATGTAACGATCTTTGATGTGTGATCTCTTCTGCTTATTGTACTGAATGCAGTTTGCATATCTGTGTTTTTCATGCACCAGCTTTTTTGCCCTGTTCTTTTTGTAAGATTTTTGCTGTTTCAACCTGTTCTTCTCTCTTCTTACTATTTCCTTGTGTTCCCTCTCTCTGTCCTCAATTTCCTTATGACATTTCAAAACTTGAGCAGCCTTTCTGCGTCTGCGTCTTTGATCTTTGCGAAGTTTGGTTACTGAATGCTTTGAAGTAGGCCTAGTAGAGGCTATGGAATCTATAGTTTGAGTAGGCTGCACACCATCACCCAGTGAGTTTGCCTGTGCATTATCAGATGTGAATGATACTGGCATGAACTCGTAAATCCATTCATCACTTGACTCAACCAGGGCCCAGAAGACTAGTAGTCGGTCAATCATTTCATTTAAATTGGTAAAGGTCAACATCACTGCAGTACCATTCTCAATCTGGAACCCATCTGACGTTCTACTGTGAGGATCAAACCAGCCGTATCTCTCAGAGTTAAACAGAGCAATTGTAAGACTGCCTACAGTTAGTAGTGCATAATTTACATCACTTGATAAACAACGCAGTCTTTCAGAGAGCTTTATGAAGTCTTGGCCATCAGGTCCATCTCGTCTAAGGTAACCATACCGTGACAGGTGCTTCACAACATGATGTGTCTGTCCATGTACTTCAACAGTATCAGGTAACTCATCTGTGGCTAAGTGGGCTGGTGCTGTGCCATATCTAGTACTCAACCTTTCCTGTACACTACTATACATCAAGTTACCCTTCTCCAAGATGTGGTCAAGGTCATCACTGTTCAGCACAGTTCGGTCTTGAAGAGCAGCTAGAAACGTCAGGGAATTACATGTGCACTGCTTACTGGCGTTAACCCCATACCTCACATCGCCTTGGTAATGCGTTGCTTGAACACATTGAATGCCATTCTGCGCCATCTCTATCCTAGAGGCATTTGATACATAGTTTACCTGCATTTGTTTATCATTCAACTCATTCTGCACTAAGACAGGCTGATCTGGTGTATCAACTTCAGAGAGGTCCAACTTACGCCAGCGTTTTTTCTGAGCCTCAGAACGTCGTCCTTTTCTTCCCATGATTTAACACTTCACAATAACAATTTTCAGTATGTGCAATTAAGATTATTGAACAACTGGATTCAATATGAAGTTTATTATTTTCAGTAGAATACAGTATTACTTCAATTTACAGTATTTCTTTTCAAACAATTTCTTACTCAAATGTACTGTTATATAAAGTCTTGGTTCAAAATAAAAAGGCAAGGTTATATTACAAATATGTTTTTTAGCTCCGCTACTTCTATCAATGCTGTCTAGACTTTGTTTAGAAATCAAGCTGTACACAACACACAATTATTGATAATCAGAATATAGTATCACTTCTATAGTAGTCGTTCACCAATTTGTTCTCTTGAAAAATTAAAGCAACCAACAGGTAGTGTAGTTTAGTCTCTCGGATCGCCGCTCAGATCACCTCCTAGATAGAGTCTCAGAAAGATAGATAAATGGTTTCAGATAGATAGTCTCTCTGGTTGACAGCACAGAGTGTGAGGGAATATACAGACAGATAGTCTCAGATGGATAGAGATGGATAGAGATAGATCGATCAGATAGATAGATGTATAGTCTCAGATAGAGTCTCAGTTCAACAGCACAAAGTGCCAGGGAGGGTATATTTCGGGGATATTTCAGATATTTCTTTCAGCTTTGATATTTCTTTGTCTTTCACTTTTTCTTGACAGCACAAAGTGCCAGGAGACAGCACAAAGTGCCGGGGGAGAGGGTAGACAGCACAAAGTGCCAGGGAGGGTAGACAGCACAAAGTGCCAGGGGAGTGGAAGACAGGGCAGCGTACCAGGGAGTGGGAAGACAGCACAGCTTGCCAGGGAGGGGAGACAGCACAAAGTGCCAGGGAGACAGCACAAAGTGCCAGGGATGGGTAGACAGCACAAAGTGCCAGGGAGGGGTAAACAGCACAAAGTGCCAGGGAGGGGTAGACAGCACAAAGTGCCAACAGTTCGCCAAAGCTGACCAAAGTCAACTGTAAGCCTCACAGCCTCCAATCGGAAAGGCCTAGAGACAAGGAGAAAAAATCCATTACAATGAGCATGCATATTTATAAGCACATATTCAGAAGATTTACATTGGTTTTGAACATCAAATAGTCACTGATATATTAAAGTATTTTTTTTTAAGACAGCAACCCCACAACTGTGACTATCAAACATTTATTTAAGTTATTGGCTTAGGTTACAGCAATAGTGTTTAAACATGAGCCCACATTTTGAAAGGGGACTATAGAATATAGCATTACATCTATTTTTAAACACCACACTGAACACAGTCATTCTCAATTGTGTAAAAGCCTAAAAATAACATTGAATGACAAAAACAGTTCCTAAATTAATGACAAAGCGGTCAGACAACATTAATGTTTCTAAAGTAGAAAGCGCACACTCACTGAGAGCCAGGGGAGGTTCACAACACAAATGGCCACACAGTCGGGTGTTCCCACACAATGGGAGAGGCCTATAAGACAGAGGAAATCCATTACAACACCGCAACAAGCACATACTTAGAAGCATTACATAGGTTTCTATCAAATATGTTTAAGTCATCAGCTGCAACCCCTCAACTGTGTGACTTAAGCACTATTCCAAGTTACAGCTATGACATTTGAATGAGGTTACATTGAGAGAGGACTATAGTATAAAGCATTATACCATCTTTAGTTTTAAACCCAACACAATGAAAACATAGTCAATCAATTGTGTAACAGTCTAAAAATAAATGACAAACAATTCTTAAATGGATGACAAAGCAGTCAAACAACTTGAATGTTAAGTAAAGAGTGCAAACTCACTGAGTGCCAACAGAGATGGGACAGCAAGAGTGTTGACTCCACAGCCTGAAACGAATGAAGACAGAAGATAATATCTATTACAACAGTGCAAAAATAAGCATATTTATATTTACAAGGACATATTTAGAAGCATTACATAGGTTTCTGGTCACTGCTATATGTTTAACAGTCATCAGCAGCAACCCCTCAACTGTGTGACTTAATCAAGTACTATTCCGAGTTACAGCTATGACATTTGAATGAGGTTACATTTTGAGAGAGGACTATAGTATAAAGCATTATACTATCTTTTTCTTCATTGTGTTGGGTTTAAAACTAGTCATACTCAATTGTGTAACAGTCTAAAAATAAATTACAAACAATTCTTAAATGGATGACAAAGCAGTCAAACAAATTGAATGTTAAGTAAAGAGTGCAAACTCACTGAGTGCCAACAGAGATGGACAGCAAGTGTGTTGACTCCACAGCCTGAAATGGGAAACGAAAGAAGACAGAAGATAATATCTATTACAACAGTGCAAAAATAAGCATATTTACAAGGACATATTTAGAAGCATTACATAGGTTTCTAGTCACTGCTATATTTTGAACAGTCATCAGCAGCAACCCCTCAACTGTGTGACTTTCAATAAACAAGCACTATTCAAGTTATTTGCTGGAGTTACAGCTGACATTTGAAACTGAGGTTACATTTTGTGAGGACTATAATAAAGCATTATAATATCTTTGTTTTTGTTGTGTTTAAAACTAGTCATACTTAATCGTATAAAATCCCCAAAACATTAGATGACAAACAATTCTCAAATGAATGTCAAAGCTGTCAAACAACCTTGTTTGAAAAGTAGTAAAGTGCAAACTCACTTTACAGCAAAGAGTGATAACCAAGTCTCAAATGGGAAAAGCCTGAAAGACAGAACAATACCAACACTGCATTACAACACTGCGTCAAGCATCCATACTTATCAAGCACATAATTAGAAACATTAGATTGGTTTTGAACTTGTATATTTCAAATAATCACAACTGTGTGGCCATAAATAATCAAATGCCGAGCTAACGATTTGTTGGTACTTACTTAAAAGTTAATTACTAACGTTAGGCTACTTCTAAAGTTAACAGACAAGTCTTCATTTTGACATGCACTAATAGCGTTAGGTTACATTATTGTAATATCAAATGCCCTTGGCTACAATGTTATACAAAGTAGCGGCCAGATGCCGTTAAGGTATGCCGGATATTTAACAATTCTTTAATTTGGTGACGTTAACGTCACCTAGCTCGCTAACTAACTTGCAGTCTGTCCGGTCTGCCATACTTGGCTAATCTTCAGAACATGCCGGAGTAATTTTAGGAGTTACTAACAATACGCTCGTCTCCAGATTTTAAATTGGCACTACTTACTTAATATAACCTTGGTTGCGATACGGCAAACGGCACAAGGGTGCTACATTACAAGGCGAGTGACGAAAGTGACTAGCATGCCAGAATCAAGTTAACTATCAACACCTGCATCGGCATTTAGCTAGCGTTAACGTAACCTCGACTCAAAAGCTATTTCGCTATACTAAGATATGTGACTTGTTAAGACTTTAACATTAGAAACATTATGCTCAATCAAAAGTTCCACTATCTGTTACATTTTAACTTCATTTCCCCTTGGTTGATATACGAAAAATGGAAAGTTATGAGCCGGTTGTCAAAAGTTAACGTTAGCTAACGTTACCAACAGAGGCTTCATTAACTTACTTAGACGCTAACTTACGTTAGATACCGGACAATTCTTAAGACATAAAGAACATTAAGGCTACATTACACCTTAGAAATCAATTACCTTAAAATAACCTACCTTGGATGTGGAATTATATTCCTCAGGGTAACGTCAATGCAAGTAGCAGCTACGACAAATTGACCTGAAAAGCACGCAGTACCGCACAGTCGAAGACCTGGGCAATGAATGAGAAATCCTTGAAATGTGGCGTGGCGGGAATGACTGAAAGGTTTCACGTGAACAGGCTGGCCAGCTGAAATTAATCAAACCACATCAGCAGTAGGCCTATTAGTCCATGGGCCAGATGAGATGTCGGTACCACTCAAGGTGGCAAAGGTTGCTTATACTTTTTGAAAACATACATGTCTATAGTTAACATTTTTGTATGATAGCCCTTCTGGAGTCACAGCTAAATTAGGGTTATCAGCTGTTAAAGTTACCCTCCCCCATTGAAAAAACACATTTTGACACAGGTGCATATCTTGCTATTGGCCTTTGTTAAAGACATATTTACATATTCTATTGTATTATGTTTGGTATCATTTTGAAGGGGACAATCTGAGCTTTCATTCAAGACCTTGTGTGAACACTTTGGACAAGTACAGCCAACCCTGTAGCTCTTCAAACTTTTAATCACACACATTTTCCTGCCATTCCGCCTAAATCATATTTTTTCTTTTAATCCTGTGGCATCAGGGAGCATCAAAGATACAAAATGCAAACATTGCAATACTGGCATGACTCTAAGGATTCAGAAAATGTATCATTTGCCAATATTATCTCATTCTGAGGGGGTGATATTCAGCCTTATATCAGGCATGGCGTTTTTCGAAGAAAGCAGACCAAACAGTAAGCAGACCAAAGTCAGTAAGATTCACACTCATTTTATAATTTTTTTGAAACAATGGGAATACAGCATAATCATTTTACATTCAATTAACAACTAGGAACAACCAACAATAGATTTGACACTTGTCAGGTACTGTGAAAATATCATTGTAGGCCTACAATGGTAATAATACAAACAAAATGATATGATATTAATAAAAGATTATACTACTACTAATAATAATGATAATAATACTAATAATAATACTAAACAGCCTTCAGAACATCAACAGTACTAAAACAGGTCATCATTTTCTGAATCTGACTCCCCAAGTTCAAATGAAGAGTTCTTTTCCAAAACGCTATATCCACCATTTTTTATTTTTTTTATTTTCATGAATTATTTTTTTAAAATGTTGTTTTCCAAGTAATTTCAGAGGCACTGTATTGGGTTATGTTTAGTTGATTTATCTTTACTCAATCAAAACAAAACAACTGCAGTTTTTATTGATATTACCTGAAATACACAATTAAATAACATGAATTATTGATGTTTTCCGAAATGGATTTATAGCATTTTGGAAAAGAGCTCTTCAATATTGGTTGTGACTCCTCAGCTTATTGGTTGCTGCAGGTCTGCAACCTACACATGTCTGTGCAGGACAGTCCATTGGATAGGCATGTGCAACCTGGCAGTTTGCATTAACGCACACACTTGCACGAGAGCATCTCCAAAACCACCTCTGGTGCAGGTGGAGAACGCATCCAGTGAATGGCCAACTTGCCATCATTGGCCATCCATCCATGCTGTGTTGGGCTTGGCACCATTGGAGATGTTTGCAGACAGCCCCTCCAGACTGCTGCTTGGTAGTTGGCCCATTCGATGTGCAGGTAAAGACTGTCTTTACATAATGGCAGCTGGCTTGATTCAATTACTCCCTTTTTGGCACGAAACAGCTGGTGACGCAGTTCATTAATTTTACCTGTGCTGCTATTAGCTACAGTATGTACATGCAACAGGTAAACTGCTCAATTTTCTGGAAAAGATCCTCAACTTTCCCAGTTGACTCAGATAATCACTGACTTTGAGCCTGCATTAGATGCATGCAATGCATGCAGTAGCAAACGCGTGTCAGCTTCCTCGTGCATTGAGTGCAATTCTGTTACTTCCTCACACTTCTCCTTTGTCAGCTTGTAACAAGTTTCTTCACAGGTGATGAACAGAATTTTGCCATGCAGCAATTGTCTGTACTGTGGATGTTTCAATTCTTCCACCAGAAACTTGATGAGGCTGCTCTTGTTGGAGGAACTGCAAAGGAATTTCCTCCACTGTCTCACATAGTGTCCACCTACCAAGGTCCCTGTGCTGGAGAGTGGAGTCTGCACCCTTGTTTACTTGTTCAGCATCTTTGATGGAAGTTTGATGGTAGATATCGAAAACAAAATCTAGCCTCTCACTTTGTGCACCTTCTTGCAGGACTGACATCATCGCTGACTTTGCCACCTGTGCAAAGGTTCTATTGTCGCCATTCATTTTTTGAATAAGTCTCATCCCATCGATGATGATCTTTTTGTGTTAATATCAGAGAATGTTTTGAGGCGTTGCTTGGTCATCTTGTCAAGGAATTTCAAAGATATTGGGTCCTTTTCTAGTCTTGAATGTTAATATGAAGGATGTTCTTGATAGAGAACTCGAAAGGTTCTATTGTCGCCATTCATTTTTTGAATAAGTCTCATCCCATCGATGATGCAGATAGATGGTGTTGGGATGTGTTCTGCTGGAGACACATTCTTTTCGAGTTCTCTAGCAAGAACAACAGACCAAGCAACGCCTCAAAACATTCTCTGATATTAACACAAAAAGATCTCATGGAAAGAAAGGGCAAGATGTTGTTCTGAAGGCCGACAGATCCTTGAAAGCAGGAATCTTAATATGATGTTCTTGCTCACCCAATGCTGATGGCACTTTACGAAAAACAAACAAAGCTGCACTTGCTAGAGAACTCGAAAAGAATGTGTCTCCAGCAGAACACATCCCAACACCATCTACCTGCATCATCGATGGGATGAGACTTATTCAAAAAATGAATGGCGACAATAGAACCTTTGCACAGGTGGCAAAGTCAGCGATGATGTCAGTCCTGCAAGAAGGTGCACAAAGTGAGAGGCTAGATTTTGTTTTCGATATCTACCATCAAACTTCCATCAAAGATGCTGAACAAGTAAACAAGGGTGCAGACTCCACTCTCCAGCACAGGGACCTTGGTAGGTGGACACTATGTGAGACAGTGGAGGAAATTCCTTTGCAGTTCCTCCAACAAGAGCAGCCTCATCAAGTTTCTGGTGGAAGAATTGAAACATCCACAGTACAGACAATTGCTGCATGGCAAAATTCTGTTCATCACCTGTGAAGAAACTTGTTACAAGCTGACAAAGGAGAAGTGTGAGGAAGTAACAGAATTGCACTCAATGCACGAGGAAGCTGACACGCGTTTGCTACTGCATGCATTGCATGCATCTAATGCAGGCTCAAAGTCAGTGATTATCTGAGTCAACTTGGAAAGTTGAGGATCTTTTCCAGAAAATTGAGCAGTTTACCTGTTGCATGTACATACTGTAGCTAATAGCAGCACAGGTAAAATTAATGAACTGCGTCACCAGCTGTTTCGTGCCAAAAAGGGAGTAATTGAATCAAGCCAGCTGCCTTTATGTAAAGACAGTCTTTACCTGCACATCGAATGGGCCAACTACCAAGCAGCAGTCTGGAGGGGCTGTCTGCAAACATCTCCAATGGTGCCAAGCCCAACACAGCATGGATGGATGGCCAATGATGGCAAGTTGGCCATTCACTGGATGCGTTCTCCACCTGCACCAGAGGTGGTTTTGGAGATGCTCTCGTGCAAGTGTGTGCGTTAATGCAAACTGCCAGGTTGCACATGCCTATCCAATGGACTGTCCTGCACAGACATGTGTAGGTTGCAGACCTGCAGCAACCAATAAGCTGAGGAGTCACAGCCAATATTGAAGAGCTCTTTTCCAAAATGCTATAAATCCATTTCGGAAAACATCAATAATTCATGTTATTTAATTGTGTATTTCAGGTAATATCAATAAAAACTGCAGTTGTTTTGTTTTGATTGAGTAAAGATAAATCAACTAAACATAACCCAATACAGTGCCTCTGAAATTACTTGGAAAACAACATTTTAAAAAAAATAATTCATGAAAATAAAAAAAATAAAAAATGGTGGATATAGCGTTTTGGAAAATAACTCTTCATTTGAACTTGGGGAGTCAGATTCAGAAAATGATGACCTGTTTTAGTACTGTTGATGTTCTGAAGGCTGTTTAGTATTATTATTAGTATTATTATCATTATTATTAGTAGTAGTATAATCTTTTATTAATATCATATCATTTTGTTTGTATTATTACCATTGTAGGCCTACAATGATATTTTCACAGTACCTGACAAATGTCAAATCTATTGTTGGTTGTTCCTAGTTGTTAATTGAATGTAAAATGATTATGCTGTATTCCCATTGTTTCAAAAAAATTATAAAATGAGTGTGAATCTTACTGACTTTGGTCTGCTTACTGTTTGGTCTGCTTTCTTCGAAAAACGCCATGCCTGATATAAGGCTGAATATCACCCCCTCAGAATGAGATAATATTGGCAAATGATACATTTTCTGAATCCTTAGAGTCATGCCAGTATTGCAATGTTTGCATTTTGTATCTTTGATGCTCCCTGATGCCACAGGATTAAAAGAAAAAATATGATTTAGGCGGAATGGCAGAAAAATGTGTGTGATTAAATGTTTGAAGAGCTACAGGGTTGGCTGTACTTGTCCAAAGTGTTCACAAAAGGTCTTGAATGAAAGCTCAGATTGTCCCCTTCAAAATGATACCAAACATAATACAATAGAATATGTAAATATGTCTTTAACAAAGGCCAATAGCAAGATATGCACCTGTGTCAAAATGTGTTTTTTCAATGGGGGAGGGTAACTTTAACAGCTGATAACCCTAATTTAGCTGTGACTCCAGAAGGGCTATCATACAAAAATGTTAACTACAGACATGTATGTTTTCAAAAAGTATAAGCAACCTTTGCCACCTTGAGTGGTACCGACATCTCATCTGGCCCATGGACTATATGTTTCAGTGTCTCTGGTTAAGGCTACCTTTACCTTACACCGACAAGTTGTAGTCTACAAATATTGTAGTCTTTTGAGTAAAGCTTGAATGAGGGGCATTAGTTAAAAGACTGCAATCTTTCAAGAATATTTCCCAAATTTTGTCAGTGTAGGTTGCGGTAGGCTAGGCTTTTCGTTTCAGAAGTATATAAACATTAATAAAATAACAAATGAATGTTGGTAGAATATTAGACATATTTCAATACTATACAGTGTAGGCCTACAATAGGCTACATGCTGGATTACAAACAGACAAAAAAAAATAGGCACGTTAACATCAAAGGAGTCAGCACTCTGCACATTGTAAAGTAGCCTAGGCTAGTTTAAATGGTTAAATTATTTAATAGGGAATTATGGTACTGAAGACTTTTATTTTGAAACAGTTGTGGGAAGAGGAAACAGTTGGCGGGAGTCATAGTTGATGACAACTGACAGTTAGAATGACCAAACAGTCAAATAGTTGAGTTCAAAGGGACACTTCACCGATTAGCATTAAGCTTTGTATCTTTAGAAAACCAGTCATGTTTTTCAATGGTGTGCATCATTCCCTCAGTTTACCTTGGATGGGAGAAATACGGATTTCATTGTTGGACTTCCTGCTTTCAATGACGTAAAAATCATCATTTTACATCATTGAAAGCAGTAAGTCCTATTCATGGGTTTCATTGAAATCCGTATAAATGGTTTAAATGGTTAGATTGTTTAATAGTGATTTATTGTAGTGAGGACTTTTATTTTAAAACAATTTTGAGCACAGGAAACAGTTGAAAATGATATGTAGTTGTAAGAGAGCCAGATTGTATGTTTAAAGCCTGAGACAGAGAGGTGCTGCACGTGGCCTGGTATGTCAAAAGGTATGTTAACAATGTTAGCTATGCTAACAATGATAATGAGATTGATTGACTAATTTAGCATTTTTTAACATAACTGCTAGAAATCATTAACTAACAATGTTAAACATGCTAACCAGGTTGGTCAGCTAACTTTGCTTATGATTTCTAGCAGTTGTGCTAAATATGCTAACTATGCTAACCATGCTAACAATGTTAACCAGGTTGATTAGCTAACTATTGATGATTTCTTGCAGTTATGTTAAAAATGCTAACAATGCTAACTATGCTAACTATGTTAACAATGCTAACCAGGTTGATTAGCTAACTTAGCTAATGATTTCTAGCAGTTATGCTAACAATGCTAACTAAGCTAACAATGCTAACCATTGCTAACTAGCTAACTTGATAGTGAGGACTTTTATTTTGAAGCATTTGTTGCTAGGGTATCCATGGTGGCCACTATCAGGAAACAAGAAGTTACTGCAGTATAATCATGTTGGTTGCTATGGAAACGGTCATAAATGCTTAATTGTAATGGTTGCTATGTTGGTTGCTAGGTACATGGAGGTTTCATGTAGCTGAATGGAAGCATAGTTGATGATAACTGACAGTTGGAATCGTTGAACAGTTCAATAGATGAGTAGTTTCAATGGTTAAATGATTTAATAGTGTATTATTGCAGCGAGGACTTTTATTTTGAAACAGTTGTGGACAGAGGAAACAGTTAACAGGATATGTAGTCTTCACAGAGAGATTGTATGCTTAAAGCCTGAGAGAGAGAGGGCTGCTGCAGGTGGGGCTGGCCACCTGGCATAAGATTCTAATTGCTCAACGACCCGATTGTGATGTCATAGAGGCCAATGTTAAGTCTATGGGGAAATTTTGAATAGTTTTTATTTAATAGTTCAAAAAGTATAAAAGTTACAAAGTTGAAAAGTCATAGCAACCCGATCCATTAGAATACCTACGTTACAAAGTTTGAATGAAGTTTCTAAGTTAAACGGTTGAAGAGAAATTGCGGTCAGAAAAAGTGGTAAGCGGAATAATAATAACTAGAAATGCAATTCCAAGGAATTACCAGTGCATGAAAATGCAAAAAAATGTAGATATGGCTACTAAGGTGTAGCTAGGGTAAACATGGTGGTTGCATAGTTTAAAGAGAGTTGATAGTGTTAAGGTAGACATTTTAAAGCTTAAACATTCCTGTTCTAACTTAACTAATAATTTCTTACAGGGATTCTACAATGTTAACTATGCTAACAATGCTAACCAGGTTGATAAGTTAACTTAGCTGATGATTTCTAGCAGTAATGCTAAAAATGCTAACATTGCTAACTATGTTAACAATGCTAACCACGTTGATTAGCTAACTTTGCTAATCATTTTAGCAATTGTGCTAAAAATGTTAACAATGCTAACTATGCTAACAATGCTAACCAGGTTGATTAGCTAACTTAGCTAATCATTTTTTAGCAGTTATGCTAAAAATGCTAACTATGCTAACAATGTTAACTATGCTAACCATGCTAACTTGCTAGTGAGGACTTTTATTTTGAAACAGTAGTTGCTAGGGTATCCATGGTGCCCACTATCAGGAATAAAGAAGTTACTGTAGTATAATCATGTTGGTTGCTATGGAAACTGTCAAAAACGCTTAATTTCAATGGTTGCTATGTTGGTTGCTAGGTACATGGAGGTTTCATTTAGTTGACTGGAGGCATAGTTGATGATAACTGACAGTTGGAATGGTTGAACAGTTAAATAGTTGAGTAGTTTCAGTGGTTAAATGATTTAATAGTGTATTATTGCAGTGAGGACTTTTATTTTGAAACAGTTGTGGACAGAGGAAATAGTTAACAGGATATGTAGTCTTCACAGAGAGATTGTATGCTTAAAGCCTGAGAGAGAGAGGGCTGCTGCAGGTGGGGCTGGCCACCTGGCATAAGATTCTAATTGCTCAACGACCCGATTGTGATGTCATAGAGGCCAATGTTAAGTCTATGGGGAAATTTTAATAGTTTTTATTTAATAGTTCAAAAAGTATAAAAGTTACAAAGTTGAAAAGTCATAGCAACCCGATCCATTAGAATACCTACGTTACAAAGTTTGAATGAAGTTGCTAAGTTAAACGGTTGAAGAGAAATTGCGGTTAGAAAAAGCTGTCAGCGGAATAATAATAACTAGAAATGCAATTCCAAGGAATTACCAGTGCATGAAAATGCAAAATTTTTTAGATATGGCTACTAAGGTGTAGCTAGGGTAAACATGGTGGTTGCATAGTTTAAAGAGAGTTGATAGTGTTAAGGTAGACATTTTAAAGCTTAAACATTCCTGTTCTAACTTAACTAATAATTTCTAACAGGTATTCTAAAATGTTAACTATGTTAACAATGCTAACCAGGTTGATAAGTTAACTTAGCATTTTTAGCATTACTGCTAGAAATCATCAGCTAACTATGCTAACATTGCTAACTATGTTAACAATGCTAACCACGTTGATTAGCTAACTTAGCTAATCATTTTAGCAGTTGTGCTAAAAATGCTAACAATGCTAACTATGCTAACAATGCTAACCAGGTTGATTAGCTAACTTAGCTAATCATTTTTAGCAGTTATGCTAAAAATGCTAACTATGTTAACAATGCTAACCATGCTAACAATGCTAACTTGCTAGTGAGGACTTTTATTTTGAAACAGTAGTTGCTAGGGTATCCATGGTGCCCACTATCAGGAATAAAGAAGTTACTGTAGTATTATCATGTTGGTTGCTATGGAAACTGTCAAAAACACTTAATTTAAATGGTTGCTATGTTGGTTGCTAGGTACATGGAGGTTTCATTTAGTTGACTGGAGGCATAGTTGATGATAACTGACAGTTGGAATGGTTGAACAGTTAAATAGTTGAGTAGTTTCAGTGGTTAAATGATTTAATAGTGTATTATTGCAGTGAGGACTTTTATTTTGAAACAGTTGTGGACAGAGGAAACAGTTAACAGGATATGTAGTCTTCACAGAGAGATTGTATGCTTAAAGCCTGAGAGAGAGAGGGCTGCTGCAGGTGGGGCTGGCCACCTGGCATAAGATTCTAATTGCTCAACGACCCGATTGTGATGTCATAGAGGCCAATGTTAAGTCTATGGGGAAATTTTTAATAGTTTTTAATTTTTAGTTCAAAAAGTATAAAAGTTACAAAGTTGAAAAATCATAGCAACCCGATCCATTAGAATACCTACGTTACAAAGTTTGAATGAAGTTTCTAAGTTAAACGGTTGAAGAGAAATTGCGGTTAGAAAAAGCTGTCAGCGGAATAATAATAAAGAAAACTAGAAATGCAATTCCAAGGAATTACCAGTGCATGAAATGCAAAAATAGATAGATAATGTAGATATGGTTACTAAGGTGTAGCTAGGGTAAACATGGTGGTTGCATAGTTTACAGAGAATTGATAGTGTGAAGGTAGACAGTTTAAAGCTGAAACATTCCAGTTCTAACTTAACTAATGATTTCTATTCATGTTAAAATGTTAACTATGGTAACAATGATAACCAGGTTGATTGGTTAACTTAGCTACTGATTTGATGCAGTAATGGTAATAATGCTAACTATGCTCACAGTGCTAACCAGGTTGATTCGCTAACTTAGCTAATGATTTCTAGCAGTTGTGCTAAAATTGCTAACTATGCTAGCAATGCTAACTATGGTAACAATGCTAACTTAAACTAACAATGCTAACCAGGTTGATTAGCTAACTTAACTGATGATTTCTAGCAATAATGCTAACAATGCTAAAATTGCTAACAATGCTAACCAGGTTGATTAGCTAACTTAGTTGATGTTTTTTGCAGTTATGCTAAAAATGCTAACTATGCTAACCATGCTAACTAGCTAACTTGCTAGTGAGGACTTTTATTTTGAAACATTTGTTGCTAGGGTATCCATGGTGGCCACTATCAATAAACAAGAAGTTACTGCAGTATAATCATGTTGGTTGCTATGGAAACGGTCATTAACACTTAATTTTAATGGTTGCTATGTTGGTTGCTAGGTACATGGAGGTTTCGTGTAGTTGACTGGAGGCATAGTGGATGATAACTGACAGTTGGAATGGTTGAACAGTTCAATAGTTGAGTAGTTTCAATGGTTAAATGATTTAATAGTGTATTGTTGCAGTGAGGACCTTTATTTTGAAACAGTTGTGGACAGAGGAAGTAGTGAAACAGGATCTGTAGTCTTAATGAGATTGCATGCTTAAAGCCTGAAACAGAAGGTGCCTCTCATAGCGTTTACGCGTCCTCTCTCGCTCCTCGCTGATCTACTTAAAGAATGATGGAGCGGCAACAATGGGATAGTCTAGCCCTTCTTTTATCTTTCTTTATGTAGATCATTGAGGATCGAGGAGCGAGGGAGGACATATAAACGCTGCTTGAGAGGGACCCACAGTAAATACTTTAAAAGTTGTATGTAGATAGTCTAATTAATGTTGATAGACAGAATGTTTAATGGATGTTGATAGGCAGATTGTTTAATAGATATTGATTGACAGTTTAATGGGTGGATGAGTGAATGGTCTGAAGAAGATGAATGGATAGAAGGTTGGATGGAATGTGCCTTATATTCTTGTTAAGAGAGACACTGATACAGCTCTCTGAGAGTAGTTGACACAGGTGTAATCAATTTAACTGGCTAGTCTTAAGAGAGCCAGAGTACTCTTAAAGCCTGAGACAGAGTAAATAATTTAAAAGTTGAATGTAGATAGTCTAATTAATGTTGATAGACAGAGAGTTTAATGGATGTTGATAGACAGATTGTTTAATAGATGTTGATAGACAGTTTAATGGGTGGATGAGTGAATGGTCTGAAGAAGATGAATGGATAGAATGTTGGATGGAATGTGCCTTATATTCTTGTAGAATGGAGAGACACAGCTCTCTACTGAGAGTAGTGGATACAGATACAGGTGTAATCAATTTAACTGGCTAGTCTTAAGAGAGCCAGCCTGAGACAGAGTAGATTGTTTAAAAGTTCAATGTAGAGCGTCTAATTGATGTTGATAGGCAGACTGTTTAGAATGAGTGGATGAGTGAATGGTTTGAAGAAGATGAATGGATATAAAGTTGGATGGAATTAGGAGGACTTATTTTGATACTGTTGTGCGCAGAGGATACAGGGGAACAGAATATGTAGTCTTCAGAGAGGAGCCTGAGAGAAACTGACAGTTGGTGCCCAGGTGGCCGGCCACCTGGCTTAAGATTCTAATTGCTGCCGTGATGTCATAATGAGCAATGTTAAGTCTATGGGGGAAATTGTAATAGTTTTTAACTAATAGTTTAAAAAGTATAAAAGTTACAAAGTTGAAAAATACAAAGCACACATGGCATAAGCAAGACCTACGCAACAACGTTTGAATGAAGTTTCTATGTTAAACGGTTCAAGCTGAATTGCGTGCGTTAGAAGAAGAATAATAAGAAGTTGCGGAAGAAGACTTGGAAGAACAGTATAGTGCATTTTCATGCACTATAATAATAAGAAGACTAGGAAGAACAGTACAGTGCATTTTCATGCACTGTAATAAGAAGTCTAGGAAGAACAGTACAGTGCATTTTCATGCACTGTAAATATAATAATAATAAGAAGTCTAGGAAGAACAGTACAGTGCATTTTCATGCACTGTAATTAACCACAGGTCTGGAGTGAACGGTGGTCTATGCCGGGGTGAGTAGAAGTTGTTTGTTTATTCACACTGATTAGTTTCGAACGAGAGAGAGCCAAGTGTGTGTATGTATCGTTCGTCAGAATAGCTGTTGGATTGTAGCCCATTTGGTAACTTTGTCGCCAAACATGTTCCTGCCCAGCTGCTGGATTTCAATTAGCCTACGTTTGGTGGTGGTAGCTATGTTAACATGAAATCGTTGTGAACAGCTTAGTGAAAAGAGGTAGGTTTGGTCTCGCGTACCTTTGTTGACTAGTAGGCCCTAGCTTTAAATTCGGTATTGGGGTTGTTTAGCTGATAGCCTACTTAGTGCAGCAGATTAGTGAAAAAATCGTTCACTTTGGTATAGAAGCATGAAATTTGGCACAGATACTCTCTAAGGGCCATTATTCTGGAAAAAGGCGCTGGCCACTCAAAAATTCAATATGGCGGCCATTTTTCAAGATGGCCGCTATTTCTGTCAAATGCTCATTATGTTGATCGTTCAAACTGTGATGAAGGCATAACATTTTGTGAAAATAGTCTCTTAAGAATGTTTTTTGGAGAACGGTGCATGTCTAAAAAAAAATCAAGATGGCCACCACCATTTTTCAAGATGGCCGCCATTTCTCTTAAATCCGCCATTGCTATTCAATAGTTATTATAAATCATTCATCAATGATCCAAGCATAACATTTGATGTAAATACTCTCTAAAGGACATGATAATGGATGGAAAAAGATGCTTGTCCCAAATTCAAGATGGCTGCTATTTTTAAAGATGGCCACCGTTCCTGTACAATATTAATTATTTCAATTTTTCATATGGTGATGCAAGGCAGAAATACTCATCAAAGAACACTTGTTGGGGAAAAAGGTATGTGCCACTCAAGAATTCAGGATGACAACCATTTTCAAGATGGCCACCATTTCTGTCAAATAGCCATAATGTCTGCTTTGTCTGCCTCCGCTCCTTTGACCTATCCGGCTTAGTTAAACTTGCCAGGGATATAAAATCCATGCCGGCATAGCTCTCAGGTTCATTAGAGACCACAAGCCTCTCCACCATGACAAGGTGCAATCCACAGAGTGGAGGGGCCACTGTTAGAAAAAGGAAATGTCTTTACACCTTTTTTGAAACAGTCAGTGGATTGTGATGCCCTGAAGGTGTCAGGGAGAGCATTCCACAGATGTCGGGCAGGAGCACAGAAGGCCCAATCTCCCATGGTCCTGAGTCTGGTTCTGGGTATGAGGAGGTGTGAGTGAGTGGAGCGGAGGGAGTGTTTTGTGGGTTGATTTTTGGGGTGAGATTTGGATGTACTCTCTCTACTTTTGGGATGTAAGTCTCTGCAGACTCTTGCTAGGGATCCTAATGAGAAGTATGTTACAGTAGTCCAATCTGGAGGAGAAAGGCATGAGACAGCTTTTCGGCATCTGAAAGAGAATGGGGTGGAGTTTGGAAATGTTACGGAGGTGGTAGAAGGTCAAGCAGAGGTGATTTATATGGGCTTCAAAGGTGAGCTGGGAGTCCTTTTTTACACAAAGAGTTGTGACTGTTGATGAGAGGGGGATGTTTGAGCCAGGAAAGGTGATGCTGGTTATGGATGATGATTTGGTTTGCTGAGGGGTGGCAACCAGGATGGCTGTTTAGTTGGAGGAAGGTGTGCTCCATCCATACCTTTATCTCCTCCAGACAGGAGATGATTTGCTTTGATGGGATGACTGTGAGGATGGGGTTGCAGCTGTGGCATTTACATAGAGCTGTGTCTCATCAGCATAGCAGCAGAATGAATTGTTTTGCTGACTGATGATTTGGCCAAGGGTGAAATAGAGGATGAAGAGAAAGGGGCCAAGGGCTGAACCCTGGGGGACGCCACAGGTGACTGTGTGTGGATTTGATCTGGAGTGACCCAGGAAGATGTATTCTGTCCGGTTTGTGAGGTATGTTTTGAACCAACTGAGAGCAGTGTCATTGAGTCCAGTCGTACGGTGGAGCCGGTTTAAAACGATGTCATGGTCAAAAGCATCAAATGTAACAGAAAGGTCCAGGAGGATGAGAAGGAAGGGAGAGCCACCATCAGATGAGATGAGGAGGTCATTTTTTATTCTGATGAGGGCAGTCTGTGCTGTGGGCAGAGCAGAAACCGGACTGAAATTAAAAGAGTTGGTGGTCTTGAAGGTGGGTGTTAACTGCTTTCTCAAGCGCTTTCGATATGAAGGGAAGATTGGAGGTGGGCCAGTACTTGGACAGGTCTTCTGGATCAAGAGTGGGTTTGTTGAGCAATGGTCTGATTATGGCATATTTTTAAGGCAGGAGGAACGTGACCAGTTTGGAGGGAATGATTTATAATAGTGGTGGTCAGGTGGGTAAGGACAGTGATATGGGTTTTCATAGGCAGGGAGGTTGGGAGAGGGTTCAGGGGACAGGTGGAGGATTTCATCTTCCTGATGATGTTCTGCACCTCTTCAGATGAAACCTCAGGAAAGCAGTTTAGGGGTTGGGAGGACCCAGAAAGGGCAGAGTGAATATGTGCAATTTCTTTTAAAAAAAAACATGAATTTATTTTACTGCTCTTCTGTAATGGCAGTAAGTGTGTGTGTGTGTGTGTGTGTGTGTGTGTGTGTGTGTGTGTGTGTGTGTGTGTGTGTGTGTGTGTGTGTGTGTGTGTGTGTTGGGGGGTGGGTGGTTTCAGAAGGTGATTGACAGTGGAGTAAAGCTGCTTGGAATTTCCTGGACTGTTTCTGATGCCATCGGAGTAAAACTGTGATCATACATCTTCGAGGGACTATGAATATTTGAGTTGTTGCTCCCGGTAGTTTGTGGACAGTGAGGCCAGAGGCTTTGAAATGCCGCTCAAGGACCCGTCCTGCTGCCTTCATTTTACAAAGCTCATTTATGAACCATGGAGCTGGGCAGGTGAAGGTGACCATTCTGATTTTAACAGGGACATGGAGGTCCAGGAGGCTGCTCAGATGGCTGATGTTGAATGTCTGCTGCCAAGAGTTCTGGGTTTATGTTTTTGAGGTTTCTGAAACATATATTCTGCTTAGGCTTGGAGAGGCTGGATGGGGATTGCAGATCCATAGAAATGGCCTTGTGATCAGACACACCTAGATCATACACCTGCAGGTTGGTGCGAGTTTGTAATGACCAGGTCCAAGGTGTGTTCCCTGGTGTGTGTGGGGACATCAACAAATTGTTTTAAATTAAATGTTGAACCCCACGTTGAGTTCCACGGCACTGAAGTCACCAGTGTGCCCTGGTTGTGTAATAACGTTCACTTTATTAACCAAAACCTTCCTTTACACATTAAAGGTATACTACGCAGGATTGGCGATTTCATCACCGGTTTCGCTTTCAGGTTTTCGTTTTATGCTTGCATATTTCTCTGCAGAGCTTCCCCTACAGCTTTAGCGTGTATATTTTACAAAACTCCTCAATCGGTCAGTCTGCCGTGCCTTTTCATGAGACTTTACATGAGACTTCCTGGAGTAGAGCATGGGTGCGTGCCCGAGGTCTCCTGAAGTTGCAAGCGCGGTTCTACCGCTACAAACCAATAGAGCGGCCAAAAAAACCACAGTTCGACCGGTAATGACTCATTTAATCATATATAACAGTATGGAACGAATTGATTAACTGAAAAACGTTGCATACCTTTAAACTGAACTCTGACAGAAAAGGTGGCCATCTTGAAAATGGTGGCCATCTTGAATTTTTGAGTGGCATACACTTTTTTCCACGAGAATGTTCATTGAAGAAGGTTTGTACCAATCTTGATGATAGCATCATCCTTTCATAAATTGAGGTAAGGATTTAAGAGAAATGGCGGCCATCTTGAAAAATAGTGGCGGCCATCTTGATTTTTTTGAGGGACAAGCACCGTTCTCCATGAAACATCCTTAAGAGAGTATTTTCACAAAATGTTATGTCTTCATCACAGTTTGAACGATCGACATAATGAGCATTTGACAGAAATAGCGGCCATCTTGAAAAAATGGCTGCCATTTTTAATTTTTGAGTGGCCAGCGCCTTTTTTCCAAAAAGTGACCCTTAGAGAGTATCTGTGCCAAATTTCATGCTTCTATACCAAAGTGAACGATTCTCTTGAAATATGCAATTAATCTGCTCCACTAACTGACGAACTCCCCCATTTGCAGATAAGTTGTGAGCTAAACTGTTTTGTTGTGTGCTTGGAGCAGTAGCTACAGTTAGTCTGCGTTAAGGTTCTCTTTGTCTAGTAGCATTTGAAGCTTGTAGGCCTATTGTGGCAGTGCAGTTCCAAATGTAACGTCTGCTTATATATGGTAAGTCAGTTTAACATTTTATGGGTTGTAGATTGACTGGGGACGCCTAGTTTATTCAACTATAGCCATAGAGTGTTATTTTTATTACTAACAAGAGAACATCTGTGGGTGTTAAGCCTAATTGTTAATTTGTTGAGAATATTAAAGGAGCACATTAAAGGTGTTCATGTAATTGTGGATGCTCTTTCTTGAGCATAAGCATTTGTTGCTTGTGACCTGTTTCTCTCTTGTCTTCCCAGTGTCCAAGGGCCTGGGTGTTGGGACGATTTAAGCCTACCTAAAGCCTACCTTACACTGACAAGATTTGGGAAAGATTTCTGAAAGACTGTAGTCTTTTAACTAATGCCCCTCATTCAAGCTTTACTCAAAAGACTACAATCTTTCAAGAATCTTTCCCAAATCTTGCCAGTGTAAGGTAGGCTTTAGAGATGGGACGTGGTCACAGTTTTTTTTATTTTTATTAATGATTGTGTGTTGATGTTTCACTAAGTTTCCTGGGTGGAAACCTTTTGGGGAAGGAGGTGTGATGTCCCTCTGCTTCCCCGACAGGCCGCTTGCTATTTTCTGTTGTGGCCACACAGTTTGCCGGCTTGCAGTGGCGAGACTAATTAAGAGGGATTGCCCTCACCTGGTAACGGTGTGGGCATTTAAGCCATCGCCATCCCTTGCCTCTCTCTCTAGCTGCGTTTCCATTGACCATTAAATTGCGCAAATTAAGAGTTGCGAAAAGAAATGTGGTGAATGGAAACACATACATTTCGAAAAAACTCACATTTTTCGATAAAAAGTTTTTGCGCTCGGGTGAGGTGGTATTTCGAGCGAATCGAAATGTGTATATTTCGCAAAACTGCAATGGAAACACTTTTTTCGCATCTAACAAGTCACGTGATCCAACAACCGGATGTTAGGAGGAACGAAACCGACGAAGAAGACTGTCGACAGGAAGTGGCACCGGGAGAATAATGTAAAAAAAAAATATTTTTATTCATTAAAAGTGGCTTGTGTCATTCTAAAATGTTGAATCCACAGCTCCTCTGTGAACTCGCCGACAACACTTTCTCAAAAACGCTGCATACGCAACCGCTCAACTAGTTTTGTTTACCCATAGCAACAACGTTGCTATGCTTTGCTGGTTTAACGTGATGAGAACGGTGCTGAAAGAAATCTAGATTCTAGATTCTAGTTCTAGAAACTAATCAACTGGGCTGATCTACAAAATATTCCACTGACATGGCTGTGACATGATTTAAGCATAGGCCTATAACAAACTCCTGTGATTGATATGTCATTTTTAATTTTATGTTTCTGCCCCACCAAAACGTAGGCCTCCTCCGCTGATGGCTTATAGCCTAATGACTGATAATCAGCGTTAGTGCCGTGGTGGCAATTTGAATGCATTTAGTGTAAATCTTATGTTGATAACCGGCATGTCTCCTAATGACTTACAGCACGCGAGAATACACAAGATTTTAATTTAGTTAGCCGAATGTAATGGAAACACCGCAATTGCGAAAATTGAGATTTTCGACATTAAGACAATATCGACAAAGTTTTTGCGCATATTTGTAATGGAAACGCAGCTTCTCTCTCTCTCATATTTTGGACACACCGTGCTGCATACCACTTCTACTCACTTACATATGACCGACAAGCATTCATACACCTATAATTTCATCCCCCTAGTCATTCTCTTTATCCTAGATTAACCTTAAATATACATTTTTATTAGGAGTCTGTGTGCCTCTTTTGTGTTGTGCCATAAGCCGGGCGTAACAGCCGCCATGTTGGATTTCAACAACCAGCTACTTCACTGGCATGGTAAGCTAGTCTGTGGCTAACTAGCACCTATGACTAGCATTAGCTGCGCAGCCTCAGAGTGAGTGAGTCTGAGGTGAACCAAAGCCCATTTGGGCTAACTACCATGGCTAAGGAAACGGACACTAACAGGACTGCAGGGTTCATACCATATTGCCCCTGGCTGCAGCAATGAAATGTATAGGGCTGTACTTTCGACACAACAGGGTCGTTTATGAGGGTTAATTCCGAAAGACTGAAACCTGAGTTCTGAGCTATAATTTAGCACACATAACCAGTTCCCGATTAGTTTTGGTTGGCAGCATGACACCAGGTGATAGAGCCTGCCTGCATGCCTGTTAGAAATCATTAGTTAAGTTAGAACTGGAATGTTTAAGCTTTAAACTGTCTTCACACTATCAACTTTCTTTAAACTATGCAACCACCATGTTTACCCTAGCTACACCTTAGTAACCATATCCACATTATCTATCTACATTTTTGCATTTTCATGCACTCGTAATTCCTTGGAATTGCATTTCTAGTTTGATTTTACTATACAAAATGTATGACGGCTCTCTTCATGTATTAAGTAATACAGAAGTCATTTTCACACTGCAGTAAAAGTGTTTACAGTTTATTAGTGCAAACAGTCTTACAAAACCAACCCTTGACTTAAAAGCAATACTTGTGTAGCAGTATGGTATACTGTGGGCACCATCAGGTAGGCTACCCCTGCTGATTGTCAAACAATTAGTTGTCAGCCAATCGTGGTGCACTGTTGTTTTTATAAAAGCCAGGTGGCAGTGTGTTTTAACGTGTGACTGACACGGAGTGCAAGCCCTGCTTCCTGGTTCTCCCAGATCTTCTACTTTGGGTCTGCTGTCTGGAAGATGGTAGCTCGCGTAACGCAGTTGGTATGTTAACTATTTTGCCTTCCGATCGAGGTTTCTTTGATGTAGCCTACGTGACGTGTGGGATGGTAAATGCTTGTTTTGTTTTAGGCGATCACCAGCTGGAGTGGGGGAACGCTGTTGGGCGCTACCTTGCTGCCTCCCCTTCGGTAGGTAGTCTCTTTTGGAGGTGTTTTTTTACCTTTCATGGCTCTTTTGATTCTAACGGCAATGCCATTATTTGGTGTGTCACAGGGGCTGCAAGTTGATGTTAACGGAACTACAATAACACCCCCGCTCATGTGAAGGGAACACTGCTGCTTTGCCTGCTGTTGTGTGTCGCTTGGCCTAGCTTGATGCGCTATCCGAGCCAACTGGTTTAGTGTCAATGTGCGCCACTTGTTGGACTGTTGAGTGTATGTGCGGTTATGTGTACGTCTGTCTTCCACACTGGTAATCGTCTAGCGAGATGGCTGCGACCTCTCCGAATTATGTGTATGTCTGTCTTCCACACTGGTACAGTGTTTCCCACAGAATTTAATTCCATTTGTGGTGGTAGTGTGTTTGTGCGCAAATTTTAAACAAATTTGCGCAACGTACTTATGATGCTAACTGGATTTAATTGCGATTTAGCGTCATTGTCATCAACAACAACAATCCTTGCTGGTTTTTTAAAAATGTATTCTTTAAACGGGCATGCATGTTTGTTGAGGGACAGAGAGGCTGCACAAAGGTGTGCATAGCTCTGCAATGAAAGGAGTTCATCTAGTTTAAGTAGTACAACATGAAATCATTGTGTGGTGGTCAGTGTTGATATTGTGGTGGGCCGCCACAAATAAGTCAATGTATGGGAAACACTGTGGTAATCGTCTAGCGAGATGGCTGCGACCTCTCCGAATTATGTGTTTATGTACAGTATGTAGCTTGTGTCAGTTGTGTCAATCTTTTTGTATATTCGTGTGTCATTCATTTTAGTTCTGTCTTCCCTACTTCCCCAGGAGCTGAGCGCCAAAGGTGGAGGGGCAGTACTTGTGGTGGTGGCGTCCCTTTTTCAGTGTGTCAACTCACTTAAATCATGTTGCTGTGCTGCTGTGCATATGAATTTTGAGCACGTGTGCCTTTGGGTGATTCTGCATTGGATGTAACTTGCCCTAGCTAGCCTCCTCCACTGGTAAGCCTCAGTGTCCTCCTCCCTGTGTGTGTGTGTGTGTGTGTGTGTGTGTAAATAAAAGACATATTATTATGGACCCATGTCTCTCTATTTAGTAAAACGAACTTGTGTGCCGTTAGTAAACCTGGTTAATATTGAAGCAATATTCCTCTAGGTGAAATTCCCAGAGTGGCGTAGTCAGGCTATCCAAAATACTGCTCTTGCCACACTTGTTTTACAGACATACCTTAAAGAACTTCAAATCAAATTACAGCTTATATTCAGAGAAGGTATGAACTTAAGTCAAGGTCTAAAACAGATATCAAAAGTTTAGACTTGTTGCTCTTAAAAGACATAGCATAAAAATACATCACGCAATGCAAGAACAAGAAATATTTTCTAAAGTTAGTTATGATATTACTTTGTGAAAAAGAACACAAAGTACATGACCAAAACCATGACCAAAACCATGCAAGCCCATAAACAAATTGCTTGCTCAGTTTACATCAGTCTCTACCTACTGTATGAATGAAGCACAAACATTCAGTCATCAGACTCATATAACATCCATTACCCAAACAGAGCTGGTGAGTATGTTACTGAAATCACTGCGTAGCTCTGGATAGTTGTGGTAACCTAGAGGTAGTTTTAAAATGCAGCCACATGGGAATGTGGTCGTCTTTGAAATTCTGAGGTCTCAATAAACTTCAATCTTTCAACACCCCCACCACCGCCGACAGCGCGCTACGCCAGGAGACCCTATTATCTCTATTACAAGGAAGCAGTAGGCTACACAGTAAAAACAGAACTATACGCTACCAGTTGACCTGTTCACAGTTCACACAAACATGCAATACAATTGATTTACAGCTCCGCAAGGGAGGTCACACATCAAAAGCAAAAGCAAACTAATTAACAGGGATTAAAGTTTTCCGGCACCGTGCCGGAATTCCGGCGTGCAGCCATTGACTGCGTTCATTTTTTTAAAAATATTATTTATTTGCTAACGCTATTGAAAAACACGCAGCATTCGTTAAGCTGAATTTCCTTTCCCTGCTCTCCCTCTCTGTCACTCAGCGTCACGCGCCCTTTAATACACACACACACACACACTCAGACACAGACACAGTCTCCCCTTCGTGCACACCGAGTCTCCTTAACGAGATCATCCCTGGAAGCGTGGTCGCACTGATGCACCTGACGCTGCGGGTGGAAGCATAAGTTCTTCCGCAAATTTTGTAGACTATGCGTGCAACTTTACCAAACAGTATATAGGCCAGTCAATCTAGCGTTTGACCCATAACTATTTGCAATAGTAATCATTCCAAGTTTTTTGTGATCCCTATGTATATCTAATTAACATATAAAAAATCTACCCATTTATATTTAGTGGAACATACTTTTATTCAAGGTCAAAGGTAGCAATTTCCAATGCATTTTGCCATTGGGATTTACTACTGGTGAAATGGGTAGAAATTTAAACTATAGATATCAAATTGAAACTTTCACAGTTGTTTACTCACATTAAGGCAAAGATTTTTTTGTATTGCAAGTTTTCTGAAATGTGATGTTTAGATATGCAAATGAGACCAGTTTTATTTAAATCTGCAATAATTTACATATATTTCTAGAAAACTAAATCTGAACAATAGGTACAGTCAGCTTCAAAATAATTGCTGAATTTTGCTTCTATATTGGATACCAAAAGCCTATGCAAAGGGAATATTAGATATTACTTCATATCACCTCAGAAATGAGGAAATCAAGTCAAGTCAGAATCAATGTGTTTCAATGGAAGTACATTATAGAACAAATGATTGTCAATGATATGGTATGATGGAAGTATCTCAGTGCATGCCAACTCACTTGATATGTTGTCTAAAGGTCAATATCTACCTTATGTGACTTGGCATGCATTGAGATACTTCCATCGTACCATATCATTGACAATCATTTGTTCTACAATGTACTTCAATTGAAACGCATTGATTTTGACTTGACTTGATTTCCTCATTTCTGAGGTGATATGAAGTGATATCTAATATTCCCTTTGCATAGGCTTTTGGTATCCAATATAGAAGCAAAATGCAGCAATTATTTTGAAGCTGACTGTACCTATTGTTCAGATTTAGTTTTCTAGAAATATATGCAAATTATTGCATATTTAAGTAAAACTGGTCTCATTTGCATATCTAAACATCACATTTCAGAAAACTTGCAATACAAAAAATATTTGCCTTAATGTGAGTAAACAACTGTGAAAGTTTCAATTTGATATCTATAGTTTAAAATTTTACCCATTTCACCTGTAGTAAATCCCAATGGCAAAATGCATTGGAAATTGCTAACCTTTGACCTTGAATAAAAGTATGTTCCACTAAATATAAATGGGTAGATTTTTGATATGTGATGCAGGAGGGTTTAAGGATCAATAAAAAGTATGAACCATTACTATTGCAATTAGTTTAAGTTTTGGCCCTTTTTTGAGCTAGATTGACTGGCCTAATAGAAGTAAACGAATTCTCCTTGGCCCACTCTCGTGCGCACTGACACCCGCCCCTCGACATGCACATTTAATCCAAACAAAACATTCACAATCGTGAACGCAATGACGCACAGAAGACGACTAGCTGAATTATTGTTAAATACGGTTAGCATCATTAGTAGGCTATGCTGCACACATCTGATTAAAACTCTGCATTCAAGTTGACTGACCATCTCAATACCAATGTTTTTCAACTCCAAGATTTAAAGGGCCTGTCCCAAGGAGGAAAAGTATGAGCTTACCTTGAAACTTAAACACACGTGGGGACACTGAACAGTCCAACCAGCTAGAGTGTGATAAACTAGCCAACTATGCTACTTTGTTTACAATATTTTGAGGCTTCAATCAAACAGCTGAATTTAAGAGGTGAAGTTGTAATGTGAATAGCAGGCTATAAGCTGCATAAAGTTTGCTGTTATGAATCTCAGAAATGTCAGTATATAGAATGTATAAATAATTGTGTGTGTGTGTGTGTGTGTGCTTTACATCTTGTTAAAAAATCATTAAATAAATAAATTCACATTATATGAAAGCAAAGCGATAAAAAGTCAGACATGAGGCGACCACCACACATTGCCTTCTAATCTGTGGGAAACACTGTTATTACTCTTTAGAAAGAGAATAATTGTCTTTTTTTTAATACCTTAACTTAAATGGTTTGCAACTAAATCTTATTCTTCAAATGCCTGCCTTCCAATTTCACATATCCTTGACACCTTATGATTGTAGGTCAATTTGTAACCTGTCAAGGACAAAGATTAGCAGCAAAACTTGATATAAAAAGAAATCCTAAATGCTACATAACAAGTAGCATATTGTAGTGTGTTGGACTACTATTGCCTATTGGCCTTTCTTGGTGTCCAACATCACAAACAAGGCCTGTGTCGTGTGCAAACACTCCAAAAAATAAACCGGTTTCCAATCGATCGACCAAGTGTCGTATAGAGTCGCATGCACGAGTCTAAAAAAGTTCAGGCTCAGGATTTTTTTTTGCTTTAATCCCTGAATTAAACAAAGTTACACACAGGCAAAACAGCAACCAGCTGATGGCACTCTTGTGCCGTCAACTACGGACACAAACACCACGGAGTCATCCTAGTCAGCGAGATCAACAAGTGTCGCAACTCTCTCTCCATGGCTCTGGCCACACAACCATAACTTCACTGTTCCTCTGATGACAAAACTCTAATTTACTCAGACCAAACCATGGTCAACAGCGTCCTCTAGTGACTTGTCAAAAAATGCGCAGGGAGTCTCAATTCTTTCCAGAGCTGTGTGAATATATACAGTGCCCTCCATATGTATTGGAACACATGCTAAAGTTGACTATAAAGAGGAACATAAAATCATCTTTTGGATATTGATCTTAATGCCTTAAATTTAGAAAAAAATAGGAAATATCCAACCTTTAAGGACATTAATTTTCTTTGTGAATGAATAATGCATCGTAAATAAATTAACGTTTTCCTGAAAATATAGGGGTCATAAGTATTGGAATGCCTATGTTAACCATATGTGTCACAATCACATCATCATTCTCATTGAGCTCAAGCGCATACACATTAACCAAGCTCTATTTGTACTGTATTTCTGTGGTTCCACAATCAAACATACTCTACGGATGCCAACACAAGAAATCTGGGAGGCATTGAGGGTTTGCGCCATAGTCTTGCCCAGAATTTATTTGTGACAAAAAAGTCATATGCCAGCCAAAACAATACAAATAATACATGTCATCCCATCTCCTCAATCCAAGTGTCCCACGTGAACCAGCTAAGAGTAGTAGCAGCAGTGCTAGGACTGGATGCTTTCAAGGGGCACCTGGTTCTCTCTCTCCCCTCCAGTTGCCCTCTGTCCTCTCAGAGCTCCCAGCCACTGTCTCCAGCCAGTCCAGGACTGCTGTCCCTCCTCCCTCTCTAGGTCAGCCATTGGAGGAACGCCGCTGCCCTTTGCCTCCGTTGCCTCAGTCGCTTCTCCCTTGGCTGTTGGCGGAAGCTTGCTCTCCTCTCCCTCCCTGCTCTCAGTAGCAGTTGAAGACCTCCTCAGGAGGTTCCCCAGCCACTGGCCCCATCCAGCCTGGGGAGTCGGCTCTTGTGCGTCGGCAGGCGGGGGTGTCTCCTCTTCAGCCTTCTCCTCGGTGCTTGCAGGTGCTCTCCTCAGTAGGCTCCTGAGCCACTGCCCCCATCCCATCGCTCCCTCCTCCTTGACCTTCGCTGTCTTTGACCTTGGCCACAGACTCCAGATCCTCTCCAGGTACAAACTCCAGCCGTGCAAAGCGCCTCGCCAGCCAGTACAGCAGGCTGGGATGCTGACATACTTAGCAGCCAGCTGGGTTCTGACCACCTTGATCTGGTTCTGGACGTCTTTGGTCAATTTGTGGTTGGCCCCCAGATCAGACCTGTATGCTTTAACGTGGCAAACAACAGAACTAGATCACCTTTACAGAAGTAATATACAAAAGCAGATGGTTTAGTTTCATAATGTCAAACAAAAACGATGTGCAATATTCTCTCAAATCTGAAAATATTAAAATAAGTCTGCAATGCCTGAAATATTTTAGGCATCTGGGGCCATATTACAGAAACTTCCTGACTCACAAATCACAGAATGGCTCCTAAGTCAGTGTTCTCTAGATACTGTAGGAGGGAGTATTAGAGAAATGTGTTTAGTCACCAAAATCCTAAATAAACATTCCAAACTTTAGAATGACTCATAAGCTAGATGATTGCTGAATGTGACAAATAACATTATATAAGTAAATTGTATATACTTTTTTGATCCCGTGAGGGAAATTCGGTCTCTGCATTTATCCCAATTTGTGAATTAGTGAACACACACAGCACACAGTGAATACACAGTGAGGTGAAGCACACACTAACCCAGGGCAGTGAGCTGCCTGCTCAAACAGCGGCGGTCAGGGAGCAGTGAGGGGTTAGGTGCCTTGGTCAAGGGCATTTCAGCCATGGACTGGTTGGGGATCGAATTGGCAACCCTCCGGTTACAAGCTCGAAGCCCTAACCAGTAGTCCACGGCTCACGTTATGAGCTTAACATAGCGTACAATCATTGACTCCACCTTTAAGATAGGAAGTTCATATAATATGGCCCCTATTATACTCAAGGAGCGGTCTTGAGAGTGCGAACCAACAGAGGATTTTTACAATTGCTGAATAATTTGAAATGCTCTTTTACTCTGTTCCATCTTCTCCAGAATACGCAGAGTCTCTTTCTGCATCATGCTCACAATAGGAAGAGGAATCTGTGAAGAAGAATTTTTTAAAAAGCATTAACTAGATGTACCGCACAGCGGTACACAATATGATCACCACTCAGTGCTGCCTCTTGTCAACTTTCCTGTATCTCCTGTTTGTGCAATTTACATGCATTTATACGGCTCTCTGGAATGCTGAGGGAGCTCATTCACTTTGAATGGGCCTCCCCAACGTTCTGAGGTTAGTTATTTTTGTATAATGACCGCTCCGAAAGTATAATGACCGCTGTCAATGGCAACGGGTTCACCCCGCAAGTAGATCGGTTATTTATTGACTTTTTATATTCTTTTGTCTCCCTTTTCTCTTATTGGCAAGTAGCCTAGCCGTATAAGCACGATAATGTATAGAACGCTGGTCATTATCGGAAAATAAGTACCTTCAGGGCGAAACAAGACCCCTTTGCTTTGCGGCGGGGTCCTGCTCGCCCTGTCGGTACTATTTTTTCCGATAATGACAAGCGTTCTATACATTATCCCTTACATATTTCCTACTCTTGCAGCTCATGTGCATATAATGATTGTGTGTATGTATGAATGTGCTTTTGTGTATAAAAGTGTTTGTGTGTGTGTGTCTATGTGTGTGTATGTGTGCGTGCATACGTGTGTGGAATCTGTGGATGTGCGTGTATCTGTACATGTGTGTGTATGTATGTGTGTGTGTGTACCTGTGTGTATGTGAGTGTAACAGTATCATCAGAGCCCCTTTAGGGAGAGCCGGTCCACTTCCTATTAACTCCATTGTACCGGATTGTTCCTGCAATCTGTTGAAATTCCGCTAGGGGCGTTGCCGAGCAAGTGATAAATGAATTGTGGTCTATGGGGCTAAGCGGCTAGAACTCGTTTTTTTCACAGTTGACAACTTCATTTCTTAATGTACATTGTCGTAGTAGCTACCTGAGTATGGGTTTTCCACTGGAAATGAAATAAAAAGTCACTCATGTCCTTTCTGCTTTTCATATCCCTGTAACATGCTAGCATTTAGCTCATCGATGCTCGCGACAATCGCGACCGATTACGACCGTCGTGAAGCTGAACCTTCTTTTAGGTCTATGGCCGTAAAGTGGTTCGCTTGTGTCACGTGACATGAACACTTTGAAAGGGTTTTTAGGAATAACAACACATATAGAAAATTGCATTGGTCAGCTAATTGTCAAGTCAAGTTATCCTGCATCGCATGCATTAATGCAATTTCAGGAGAAAAAATTATATAAAGACAAATGTGGTACTGGGGGGTTCAGCTCCATTGCCACCCATTCATTCATCACTTGCTCGCGATCGCCCTCTAGTTGCAGTACCATGCGGAAGTATTTCGCTAGTGGTCCTTCTCCCCTTATTAGACATTCTCTGGTATCATTCTTAACCAGCAACCCTTCACTCAATAGCACCATCTGCAGGCCGATGTGTGTACACGTACACTAAATGTACACATAAATTCATTTATTTTACAGCCCCCCATGGATGAAATTCCACAAAACTTGGTATACTCCTAGAAGAACCCAGAACTTAGGGTAAGTTATCTGAAATTGCATAGAGATTGTCCTCCATGCGTGACTGGACTGTAGGCCACTCTCGATTAGCTTAAATCAAGTGTCCATACTCTACATACCTGACTGGACTGAAGACCACTCAAGTAAAGTGTGTTCAGGTAAATAAAACCAAAGAGAGCTACTGAGCTGAGGCCACTATAGGTAGAGCTAAGAGGAAACCCCAGGGGGGAGATCTTACACTTGTTTTAATGTCTTTCTCCCGATTAGTAAGCAGGTTCTTGTGGGCTTCGCTGTGACTGTAGAGGCCTACGTGGTAGCCCCTTAGGTGAGACCACCTCCACTTGCTGACGAACTTGGTGGTATCCCAAATGGTTAGTCTACGACCAAAAGGACTGCCTGTAGCCAAATCAGACACACAAGAGACACATACTCAGCATGCTGTATCTAAACCAGAGGAGGAAAACTCCAGCTTCAGTAAGTAAAAAGTTTAAATGAATGGTTGGCACAGATTATGTGGTAGGACTTTTATTTTCTGAAACTGGATTTTTCCACCTCTGATCGAAACAGTCTGATTTGATTGCTACTTGTGTTGCTTAACCAAACATTTATATTGTTTTCTGTGTGTGTTCTTCTAATAGACGGTCTGAATTAGAGGGACACCATTAGAACTCTAGAGTGAGAAAAGTAAGCTACTCACAGTATTCTCCGCCAGGCTCTGAGGCTGCAACCACCTGCAGGGGAACATCACATATAATTTCTCTGTAGTGTGATTCTTATCAAAATGCCAGATCCAAGTGGCAGATATCAATATTTAACCAAGAACAGTATAATATGTCATCTAGACTCACACCATGTGAAGTCCATAACTTTTAAAAATTCTTTGGACCATGTCAAATGTGAACAAATGTCAGGGCTGAATGTTTATTCAAGAGTGCATTTAGTCTTTGGATTACAGTATTAAGCAGGTTATAGGTATATCAGAGAATATCTGTAAGCATGAAGTACCTCATTCT
The DNA here is from genome assembly GCF_963854185.1 of Sardina pilchardus. NCBI lineage: Eukaryota > Metazoa > Chordata > Actinopteri > Clupeiformes > Clupeidae > Sardina > Sardina pilchardus. The sequence goes on along the minus strand of NC_085005.1, from coordinate 12,737,844 downwards.
CCTTTTTACCCTTCTTAATAGCCTTCCCTGGCAGTTCTCCCTCTATCTCTATATCTAACACGCCATCATCTTCCTCGCTGAAGTCATCTATGCCTGTGGACAGCACATCTTCCTCACTCTCAATTGGATTCTTCCCTGATTCCCCGACAAAGCCATCATCATCATATTCCTCATCTTCATCTTCCCCATCCTCTTCTTCCTCATCCAAGCTGAAAGTGAGGGAGAATACAGTATTTCAACAGCACAGGACATCTCACACAATAGCCTACCAGCTCTGATAGGGTGCCTGCATGATACACTATATCCAAATGCACAATGCCTCTATTTGATTTGATTTGATTTAAGATCTGTCACAAAACTTGAAATATTTGTTGCTAATATGAAGAGATGTTTCTAGTGTGAATGATATGACTGGCTTACTCTTTGGGGGGTGGCAGAGGGCTCCCTTTCTCCATTACTCTCTTGGTGGTGAACTGATTGCAGCTCAGGTGGTTCAGTTGGCTTATGCACTCAAAAAATGCTCAACCAGTACAAGGCATCATCAAGTTCCTTACGGGCAATTCTAGAATCTTCACAACAATCACTTTCATTTGCATTTCTTGCCACAACAGGAGTAAGTAATAGATAGATAGATAGATATACTTTATTCATCCCCAAGGGGAAATTACAGTGTTTCAGCAGCATACAAACACAACATTCAACAAAAACATACAAACATGCATACAGAAAATACAGAAAAAAATAAATAAATAAATAAATAAATAAGAATACAAGGATACAAGGATGTTTATTTGTCACATGCATATGATTAACAATGCTTAAATCAAAATGAATGTATGTACTTCGAATGTAAGGTTTATATTGGACATGAAAATAAAATAAATATTACGTTATCAATAGTATTTGTTTCATTAAACAACATAATAAGCCATTCTAACAATGTTAAAGTTTAGACTAACACCACACTGTATAAGGCCAAGATATGTGAACATACAAACAGTATTGCGCAGGACAGTAGAACACATCTTAGGCACCCAGGGAGAAGTTGGAGGTTAGTTGCCTTGCTCAAGTAGAGCTCACTGTAGAGCAAAATGATGTGTGTGATTTCTCACATTACTTGACAACGCAACCGTTTTGTCTATTCATTCATTCATACAGAAACCTTTAACTCAAACTTGGCACCGCCCATGATATCAACAATCACATTGCACATCATTACAGAGACAGCGTCTTAGAAATGTAATATGTTAGTGACAAATTACCCTGTTTAAAATGTAATAGTAATGTAACTATTTTAATTACTTTCTGAGTAATGTAACTAATTACTTTTCGATTACTTTTCAGATCTTTAAATGATATATACAGTAGTCCCCAAATCCATGCGAAGATTTCGACCTTGGTCTCCAGACTGCCGAGCAGTTCTGTGCAAGCGCACAAGGCAGCATGGGCATTCCCAGGCTATATTGAGCCCCTTTTAATACATGAATTAGCATCACATTTTTTATGAGGATAATATAATGATAATCACCACAAGGTCAGACTTCAAGCCAAATTTGACTGTAAAATCAATCTGAGTTGACATACAGATAGATCACAGCCTTTTTCCCCCTTTATCATAACACTACAGGCAGGCCTACGCTGATGGCGCTGTAGACGTGATAGAGCCTATCAGAAGGTTCCGTATCAAACTATGGCTGTGGAGGGAAACAGTTATTTTTTCATACAATATTCTTTGCAAGGTTTTGCTGACAATATTGAGATGTAATTCAAATTGTAATTTTTCAAAAATTGAAAAGTACCTGAAATTAAATTACACATTTTTTCTCCAGTAACTGTAATATATTACTGTTACATTTATTTTGTAATTAAATTACGTAACTCAATTACATGTAATGCGTTACTCCCCAACACTGCTTACAGTGATCTGGAGTTGATACCGAACATGGAAACAGCCGTGCGTCTCTGCTGTCAATCAAACACCAGCAGCGTCAGAGACATTGGAGAGGACTCAAACTCCATTTCACACACAATTCATCTTTTGATGTAGACATACTCATTTTTACAGTCAAAGCCAGGCTTCAGGTATACCCAACAAGGTTAAACCATAGACAGTAAAAGAAATGGACAGAGCCAACACGTAGACGTCAGCAGAGACCTATGAAGCAAATTTCAACGGCTTTCTTTAGGTCTTCTGGCTTCTGCGCAGACTCACGGGGACGTGCATGTGACGTAGGCACGTAGTCTGATTCTTGTAACTCTTGGGATAGCTGCACCTACAAAATTTGTGAACGTTCTTTCGACTAGAGACGGCGCTGAGAGCAGACAGCCGATCAGGATCAGAGCCATAACTAGCGAGCGTGTTGCAACATTTTGAGGTAACATAATTTTTTGTGCAGTATATAAAAAAGTGTGCCATTAAATTAATGCATACTATCAGGATGTTTAAATTTATATTAATGAGCAAGTGATGTTTGAAAACGAGTTCCCAACCCAATGTGTCATAAGTCATAACCTGGTCATAACGTTAAGGAGATCACAGGCTAAGTAATGCTAACTGAAATGACAACGGCAATATTCGTCATTAACTTTAAACATAAAATCAAGTCGAGTCGATATTGTCATATTTACTTACCCACAGTGGGAGCACACGTTTGTGTGTGTGTAACATAGTTAAGCTTATAAAGTCAATTGAAGGTAACTTCAGTTAAACGTTGCACATGTTGGCAGCTTAACACTGTCTATAGTTGGCAGTGAAATGGCCGCTGAATATTCATAAAATGGCCGAATTACTGTCAATGTAACCTTCAAGACCAAGACATGGAGATGAATCAGATGAATCAGTAATGTCACCAATAAGTAATGTCACCAACAGCAGTTGTTAACGTTAACCCTTTTCGTTATTCTTTTATAGTGGAGAAAGACCAAAAAAAAAAAAGGACAAAGAGAGAGAGAGAGATGATGTCTCGTCACAGCACAGGTAAACCATGTTTAGAAATGATACGCTATATGTCACATGCAAATTTAGAGTAAAGTCCAATGTGTAGCCTAATACAAGTTCAAGTTCAAAGTTTATTGTCATGTACTCATGAATAAGCATTTATAAGTATTGAAATTCCTTTTGCTCAAGTGTCATTAACCTTGTGCAATTCTTTTGTTGTCGTTATTATTTATTTCAATACACATTTTAAGTGAAATTAATTTGTATTGTATTTTATATCTACCTACATTATTTTCCTATTCTGTTAAAGACCATTCAGTGGCCCGGGACAATTTACTTGTGTGTGTGTAATGTTAACATGTGTACTGTACTCCCTCCAAAAAAACAAAAAACTATTCTGATTTTGATAACTGTATTAACAGGTCCGGTTATTTGGATACTTGGAACAAGCTACATTCGTCGTGGGGAAGAGAGAGCCAGAGAGACCGTGGGTGGAGATCTTGGTCTTGGACGCGCCAGAGTTCGCTGGTTTGGCTGGGGTGGACTTAGATGGCACGGACTCCTTCCCTTTTTCGACCGGTCCCTTCGAGGAAGAGCAGCCCCGGATGTCCTGCTGATTCACTGCGGCGGGAACGACTTGGGATGCAAGAAGAGCATCGATCTCGTCGCAGCGATGAAGCAGGATCTGCAACATCTCCAGCGGCGTTTCCCACAGATGACCATCGTCTGGTCTGACATCACCCAGAGACGTCGTTGGAGATCTGGCCTTCCGGGGAAAATTGACAAGTCCCGTAAGTGGGTGAACAATGTCATGGCTACCTTTGTTGTGGGAATGCAGGGGAGGGTGGTGCATCACCCTCAAATTCAATTTAACAAGCCTCAACTGTTTCTTAGGGACCAGGTTCATTTATCCACTAGGGGTAATGACATGTTTTTAAATAACTTAGCTGACGGCTTGAAAGACTTAATCCAGTAGGGGTGATGCTGGATTAAACCTTTCAACCTATTTTCAACTTGAAACAGATGAGGAGTGTTAAATTAATTTGGGGTTGTGTATGCGCCTTTCTTTAGTTTTAGAAATTGTCACATTGGTAGCCATAACACTGTTCAATAGTCACTGCTCTTCCTCCCCCCATCCCCAACACACCCTTTCTCCCCACCGTGCCATTTAATGTTAACCCCAGCCATCCACCCCATGGTCTCTCTTTTCTTCCTCACGGCGAATGTAGCTAGCAAGGGGATAGGTGTTTTTTTAATATATTTTATAATTATTTAAATATATTTTATTAATTTTTCAATTATTGTTTTTATTATTTTGTTGAATTCATTATTCAATTATTGTTTTAAAAGTATGTTGCCGCAAAAAAAAAAAAAAAAAAAAAAACATTTGTTTACTTACATTTCTAAGGAATTCATTCATTCATTCATTTTCACAGCAACATTAGCATGAACATTTCCCTCAGATGACCATCATCATGTCTAAAATCAGACATGAGACCTCATTGGACAGCATGCCTCCCACAAGAGATAGACAAGTCCCGCGTAAACGGGGCATGAGTAATAGCTCTCTTTTTTTGATGGAATTGCCACCTTGAAGTGAACATTGTTTTTGTCCTACTGTCTTTGATTTAATTGTTGATTGCATGTTGTTCTTAGTATTCAATTATTAATTGTTGTTCTTAGAATTCAATTATTCAGTTGTTCAATTATTATTTAATAAAAGTTATATTGTTTTTCACAAAAAAATGGGGTGTATTTATTACTTTTTATAACACATTTTACATATAATATACCATACCAGATTTGTTTATGTTTTCATTCATTATGTAATAGGCAAGTCTGTAAAAGTAAAGCTATAACTCACAAAATGATGTTCTGGGATGCCATTTGCATACATATACCTAGTGAATTATCAGGATATTTAAACCGTAACTCCGTTTATTCCCAAGACAAAGGTAGCCATCACGTTGTTTACAAATTTGCGGCTCTTGTCTATCTTTTGTGGGAAGCATGCTGTCTTTTATGTGAACTGAATTTGAGGATGGTTAACGGTAATTCTGTTTATTCCAAAGACGTTTATGCGGGGCTTGTCTATCTTTTGTGGAGGGCATGATGTCCAATGAGGTCTTTGGTCGATTTCAGACATGATGATGGTCATCTTTGGAAAACATTCATGTAAATGTTGCAGATCTCTTTTAATTGCTGCTACAAGGTCAATGCTTTTTATGTGTCCCTATTCAGTCAATGAAAATATTTATCTATCTATGCCCACCACAGTGAATTATCAGGATATTTAAACCGTAACTCCGTTTATTCCCAAGACAAAGGTAGCCATCACATTGTTAACAAATTTGCGGCTCTTGTCGATCTTTTGTGGGAAGCATGCTGTCTTTTATGTGAACTGAATTTGAGGATGGTTAACGGTAATTCTGTTTATTCCAAAGACGTTTATGCGGGGCTTGTCTATCTTTTGTGGAGGGCATGATGTCCAATGAGGTCTTTGGTCGATTTCAGACATGATGATGGTCATCTTTGGAAAACATTCATGTAAATGTTGCAGATCTCTTTTCATTGCTGCTACAAGGTCAATGCTTTTTATGTGTCCCTATTCAGTCAATGAAAATATTTATCTATCTATGCCCACCACAGTGAATTATCAGGATATTTAAACCGTAACTCCGTTTATTCCCAAGACAAAGGTAGCCATCACATTGTTAACAAATTTGCGGCTCTTGTCTATCTTTTGTGGGAAGCATGCTGTCTTTTATGTGAACTGAATTTGAGGATGGTTAACGGTAATTCTGTTTATTCCAAAGACGTTTATGCGGGGCTTGTCTATCTTTTGTGGAGGGCATGATGTCCAATGAGGTCTTTGGTCGATTTCAGACATGATGATGGTCATCTTTGGAAAACATTCATGTAAATGTTGCAGATCTCTTTTAATTGCTGCTACAAGGTCAATGCTTTTTATGTGTCCCTATTCAGTCAATGAAAATATTTATCTATCTATGCCCACCACAGTGAATTATCAGGATATTTAAACCGTAACTCCGTTTATTCCCAAGACAACTCACAGTGAATTATCAGGATATTTCAACAGATCTCGTTTCATTGCTGCTACTAGGTGAATGCTTTTTATGTGAACTGAATATGAGGTCTTTGGTTGATTTCAGACATGATGATGGTAATCTGTGGGAAATATTCATGCTAATGTTAATGCTTTTTATGTGTCCCAAATCAGTCAATGAAAATACTTATCAGAATATTTAACGCAGATGAAATACTGTCTGCAAGATAGAGTTTAGAATAAACTGTAACTCTGTTTATTTATATCAGCAGGATATTTTTATACAGATTTTCTGCAGACAACACCATGTCAAGCCTTGCTTTATCATTCATCTTGGATGTCTTAAGTTGTTTTCTTGTTAAGCATTGCTGAGTGTCTGAAAGGCCTCCAGTAGGAAACCTGCATTTTGATGGCACTGAACTTGCACTGTAAAATGTTTATGGAACTTTTCTAACAGATGGTGTTGATATTGAGCCCATTGGCACTTTACATGTTTACATGGATTGTTACACCCTCCTTGCCAAAACAATGTCTGTTCATTAACAAACGTGCTGCCGATGGTACTGCACTCAACTGTGACCTTCATTTACCTCATTAAAACTTGTGTCAAACCAGTTTTGTCTATGCTGTCTAACATTTACAATTAAATAGCAGTAGGAGCAATACATACATATACATACATATATATATATATATATTATTTCAGGACACTTGAGCACAATGAATCTCATTACGTATACATTCTTTTTTTATGAGTACATGACAATAAACTTGAACTTGGAAACAAATCAGTAGGTTGAATTGAAAACCCAGATGCAGAAGTCAATTTAAATTTTTACTTATATGTGTAGAGCATTGCAGGTTAATAACACAAATGGTGTAAGCTAGTAAATAGTCAGTATATCTAGATTACAGACTAAGATATAAATCAGGTAATTATCTTTCATCATGACTTTTATGTGCACTTTTTACAACACATTCTACAACTTATGGCTTATGCGAAATGCACGACAGAACATAAATAAAACCACTTCACATTTATGTCATACTGTAGCATGTGCTCTAATAATACTATAGGGCATGTGGTTGTTTGTGTTTGTGATAAAAGAGGACACAATCTTCAAGATCTGTAAGTAAATAAAGGGGTAACGTTAATCGCAATTGAAATGGGCTGATATTTCTGTATGTAGGCTTTTAACTATGTTACTTTGTTAACATTAAGTAGGCTACTTAACTTTTACTTAAATTTCCAAGTTACTCGTAAATAGCCATTATTAATGTGATCCACGTGCCATTTATATTAAATTATTTATTATGTTTATATGAAATCACATTAATAATGGATTTCTACGAGTAACTTGGACATTTAAGAAAAAGTAAAGTAGCCATTATTAATGTGATTTCATATAAACATAATAAATAATAATAAATAATTTAATATAATCGGCACTTGTCACATAGATCTGTCAATCCATCAAAACACTGAAATGTTTTTGGTCCAATGTGTTCGCTGTGTTCGTGGATTTCCCTTCTGCTATCTTTTACCCTTTTACCGCCTTGAATACTTTCCTTTCTATCCCTGCACGGCAATGGTTCTTATCATACCAGGGAATACGGTAATTTTGCTCCTCTGTGACGCTTTAGCACTCTCTGGACGCATGCGCATTACCTATCTGACGTCACTTTTAGCATTGACTTCGGAAAACGTTAATTACTCAGCCGATAAGACAGTTACGAGATTATTATGTCAATTTCACAATGTAGTATGTACCCCGACAATAGAAAATGTCCATATAAAGGCTTAAAACGCTTCAGCTCTAACGTAATTTGATGTCAAAGTGGCGCTTACGCCCCATAGGATTCAATGGAATGCCCAGCTAGCCACGGTCTTCTCGTTAGCATGGCGGCGGCCATACTGTCTACACTCTCAGAACGTTCGCTGCCCCCTTGGGTTAAACCTGTCAATCTGGTATCCTCGTTCCCACTCACCATTGTGTATAAAGTTGTGTTCAAAATAATAGCAGTCCCACATCACTAGCAAGATAAATGACTGTTTTTGTTAGAATTTCAACTTCTACACTGCAAGTAAGTTTCTAGAAGGTTCAGTAAAGGTATAGAAAACCAACAGACCCAACAGGCATGTACATAGACCTCTGAAGTTCGCCTACAAAAAAACCACCAGAGATTTTTTCTATGGGAAAATAACATTGGGATTTTCAATTATCGCACCTGTTAAACTCTCGCGGGGATGATGACATTGGAAATGCAGACGTTTTTCACTACACAGTTTTGTCCACTGCCGTCTAGTGGATACTGTGATCTTCGGTAGGTGAAGACGGCACACTTTGATCTTTGCTACCCCAGAGCTAACTTACCATGCAACTTGCCATAGGCAGTTAGCTTCAATTAACTCCCGGATCTCCTTATATGGGCAAAGATTGCAGGGTTGGATCCTTTTTGTAGGCGAACTTCAGAGGTCTATGCTACTGATTCTGTGAAACTGAATCATTTACTGAAGGGAGGGGGGGTGTTAAACAGGTGGCCCTTATTTAAGGATCAAGGCAACTGACTGCACGGCTGTGCATTTGTCCTTGAAAAACAGAGCAGAATGGGTCATTCAGGAGAAGACCGTTCTTTGATTAAAAAAATAATAAAAGAGGGGAAAACATACAAAGAAGTGCAGAAAAGTATAGGCTGTTCAGCTAAAATGATAGCAAATGCTTTAAAATGGCAGCCAAAACCAGAGAGGTGAGGAAGAAAAAGAAAAACGACTATGCGAATGGATCAGAGAATAAATGGTAAAGGCTCAGCCAATGATCAGCTCCAGGAGGATCAAAGAAGAGCTAAGATTGACTGTGAGTACTGTAACAATCAGACGACGTCTATGTGAAGCCAAGCTACCAGCAAGAAGCCCCCGCAAAGTCCCATTGTTAAAAAAAAAGACATGTGCAGTCAAGACAATTTGCCAAAGAACACATTGACTGGCCTAAAAAGAAATGGCATAATATTGTGTGGACTGATGAGAGTAAGATTGTTCTTTTTGGGTCTAAGGGCCACAGACAGTTTGTCAGATGTCCTGCAAACACTGAATTCAAGCCACAGTACACAGTGAAGACGGTGAAGCATGGTGGTGCAATCATCATGATATGGGGATGTTTCTCGTACTATGGTGTTGGTCCTATTTATCGCATACCAGGGATCATGGATCAGTTTGAGTACATCAGAATACTGGAAGAAGTCATGTTGCCGTATGCTGAAGAGGAAATGCCCTTGAAATGGGTGTTAACAACAAGACAATGACCCACAGCAGCAAGCGAGCAAAATCATGGTTCCAGACAAACAGAATTCAAGTAATGGAGTGGCCAGCACAATCCCCGGACCTTAATCCCATTGAAAACTTGTGGGCTGACATAAAAAATGCTGTTCATGAGGCAAAACCAAGACATACAGAGGAATTGTGGAACGTAGTACAATTGTCCTGGGCTGCAATACCTGTTGACCGGTGCCAGAAGTTGGTCAACTCCATGGCTGCGTTCAGACTGCAGACGAATCTGATTCAAATCTGATTCCTTCTCATATCCGATTTTTAGGGCTGACTGTTAACACTGCCTTTAGCAAGTGTCCAAATCGGATATGGCTCTGTTCAGACTGGGTCACATTAGTAACAGATCTGACAGGTTGCTGTAGCAACGAAAACAAACATTTCTGCCATCAGGAGGGAATACTTGCTAATTTGGTGTGATTAAACATAGAACAATAACTAGGTGAGTGTTCATTGAATGCATGCATACATGTGCGCATTTGCGCGACAGACACCGAAACTAATCAGTGGCAAGCTCCGCTTCAAACTGTTGGAAGGCTATTTCATTATTTAACGCCATTTATTGGAAGGCTATTTCATTATTTAACGGCATTTAATAGAACAATGTGGATTCTTGCAACTTCCATAGAAACAGAGCAGAGACTGTATAATGCTCTATTTAGCATTGAGTATTGTTAAGTCACGTTTAATATAACATGGTCAAAAGACATAGCCGTCAGTGATGCGCGGGTACGTGTCTGAACGGCCCGCCCCGCCGTTTACAACTACCCGACCGCAACTCGGACCGCAAAAAAATATTATTACAATACTGTACCCGACCCGCTTATTGTAAAAAGTAGTATAACTTAGTCGTGGCGTCATGATCTACGCAAAACTGGTATCTCATATGCATGTGTGTGCTGTGTGTGTGTTCACTAATTCGGTTAAATTGGGTTAAATGCAGAGAAACGAATTTCCCTCACGGGATCAAAAAAGTATATATTCTATTCTATTATATTCTATTTAAAACAATATATAGGCCTAATTAGCCTATATATAGCCTAGTGATTGCTCAGAATTTAAGAAACATGCATTTAGTCTACCTTTTTTTGTTCCGTGTCTGCATTCATCCAAAAATTAGGCTATTTGACTCAACATGGAACATAATTAGCCTTAGGCTTTTCTAAGGACGAAAGAGCAGACATGGGGCTTTCCAACAAGCCACTCTATAAGTTGCGCAAGGACGCACATTGCATGCTCATACCAATTGTAGGCTATACCTTGATGACATTAAATTAAGAAGTATTTCCTGATTGGGGAAACTTTTTGTTTATTTTTCTCTCAGTCCATGCTTCCATAATATATTCGATCTTGCTGCAAATTCAGACTTGAGAAGCACGCATCGCATAGGCAACTTCGCTGCTCAGCATATGCTCTGAGAACAGAACACAACTGCATGTCAAGTGTAGCCGAGGGTCTGTGTACGCAAAAACAACAAGTGCATTTCTATGTTAGTGACGAAATGTGGGGGATAGAATCGCGTTTCAGTGGGAATGCTGCAAATTATGTCTTTCTCTTCTTTCTCTTATGTCTTTCTCTTCTAAGTAGATATATGACAAAAAATTAACGGCATATTTTTTTTACCGACCCGACCAAACATGACCCGAATATCATTAAAAATATTTTTTCTTTACCCATAACCGCGGATGACCGCGGTCGCCCGCTCGATTTGGATCAGCCCGCGCATCACTGATAGCCGTAGCGTTGCTCCACAACTCGAAATAGGTGGGCGGTCACGCACGTAAAGTCACGTCACGGACAGTCAAATCCGTTCTGAGTGTTGGGAGCTGTTCAGACTGAGACGCATCTGTCCATCCGATACGAATGCGATATGAAACTACCTCCTGGATGTGGTTTGCAACCGTTTCGCAAAAATTGGATTTCATGTGACCCGTCACTGTTTAGACTTGAAAAGTGACATCCGATACAAATCTGAATGGGCTAAAAATCGGATTTTGGCTGGCAGTCTGAATGCAGCCTAAGCCATGGCTGAATGCCTCGCAAGAGTTGTATATAAGAAACACCCAGATTTTGGGGTTGCTCCACCCAAAACACGCAAATCTCTCTACCATGCGTAAATGGCCCATTTAAGTGGATGGCAGAATTCACTTGGAGGGAAATGCACGTAGTTGCACGTTTTTTTGATCTTGCGCACCCTTACATGCATGGGAGAATTCCCCCCTAAGGGAATTTGCCTGACCTCTTGTGCTTGATGTTTGTATGACTAAATTTCCCATGATACTTACCAATTGACACAGGTGTCATGAATTAAGTTCTATATATTAACCCCATGCATTAGGGCTCATTCAGTATGATTTACCCTGCCTAAGGGAGGTCTGTATACTGAAAGCTCATGCAGATCTGAGTTAAAAAACAAACAAAAACACCTTCTTTTGCACAGTCTGTCTGTAGTTTTCTGAAGTTACCTATCAGTCTTGCACCTTGACAGATGAGCAGTGGTCTTTGATTCTAGATGCTAATGCTGCATTCCAGACCTCATCCAAATGAGTGGGAGGTGGGACCTACCCTACCTGAAAGGTTCTACCTCCCACTTCAAAGCGTTCCAAGCATTTTGGAGTGGGAGGTTTAGAAAACATGGGTGACCGCCGTAACGTTAGCATATCGTCGTAATGTTAGCATATTAGGCTAGGCTAACTGTATAGCGTTATAACGTTACTTTCACAATACATTGTATTCTTTGTTGACACAATTTTAAGTCATAATATGAAGAGCAAGTTAATAACTGTGTCTAAAACAACCCTACCCTAAAGTTTATAGCGTATTCCTTGAAGTTACCTCTCACGGAGCATGTCTCCATGGGCGCCGCCATAATCCTCCCACTTCATTTTGTTGAGGTCGGGGCAGGTTGAGCTCCTACGAGTTCGCAAGTAGGAGCTCCCACTTCGACAGGCGTTCCAGTGCATCTTTCGTAGTTGAAGGTAGGATAAATACCACATCCCACTAGTTTAAATGCTGTCTGGAATGCACCATAATACTCCATCATAAATGGCTGAGGCTGCCTGAACTTTCGGGGAATTTGAATTTCGCCCGGCAGCCCAGGCTGGACACCAGCAGGTCTGTCTTCTCTCCCTGCTGAAAAAACCAGCCTGACCAGCTAAAGGTGGTTTGCTGGTTGACCAGCTTGTTAACCAGCTTATTTGACCACCCTTTGATGGTTAACCAGCTAGACCAGCAAAACTCTCGCGAAAACACACCTTCAGCTGGTTTACCCAGTTTATGATGGTAATTCAGCTGGTTTTGATTGTCGTACCATCTTAAGCTGGTCATTTTAGTTGGTGTTGCTGGTCTACATTGCTGGTTTTTACTGGCCACGCCAGCTTATGTTGGTTATTCTAGAACAGGGGTTCTTAACCTTACCTCGAGGCCCAATTTTTAAAGTACAAAGTGGCCCGGGGCCCATTCAATGTTACACCCCCCCGACATGTACACACACAATGCAGTATATAACATTTTATTTTAATTTAAATTACAATTATGACAAAGTAATTTTTGTTGTAGAAGATAAATTCGTTAAGAAATATGGTTAATATGATGCTATTTAATTCATTTATGAATGGTGCACTGTCACTTTAAGACTCTTGCCGGCTCCATTCAATAGCTGCAGTGCCCTCTCACAGTAGATTGCTCAGGAGTGAGACTGTGTTGTGTTTGCGTTTTTCGTTTCTTATAAAAAAGGAGATATCAGTCATCAACAATGACAAGCCAGCTGGCGCTCTCTCTCCTTTTCATGCGCGCTCAAACTCGTTCCCAATTAGCTACGTTATGAGTAACATAGGCCTAATTAGATTTCCTGCAATAGAGATTTCAAACATCTATGCATCATCTCTATGTTTCAAACATCTCTATACATGCTGTTTTGATATTGACATTGTAAATGTAAACGTTCTCTAAGAAGAGTGTAGCAGTTTGCAGTAGGCTAATGTAAGCACAACGTCGTTGCTGAAAAAAAAAAAAAAATAGCGAATAGCCAATGATAACCTAAGTGCGTGGCGGATCTATGATAAACTAACAATGCATGCTCGGCGGGCCGAATTAAAGTGCGTGGCGGGGCGCAGTTGGTTTGGACACCCCTGAAGGCAGTCCCGCGGCCCACAGATGCAAAACTGAAAGTTTGTTGCGGCCCTCGGTGGGTTGCTGGCGGCCCAGGTTTGGGCCGCGGCCCTATGGTTAAGAATCACTGTTCTAGAAAACCAGCTTGACCATCTTTGTCAAGCTTGACAGGCTGGTCACCAGCATGACCATCTTAAACCAGCTGTATCCCAAACGACAGGCTGGTCACACCAGCACGACCAGCTTCCTCAGATGGTCACGCCAGCATGTCTAGCTGGTGGCCTAACCAGCTACACCAGCAAAGACCAGCAATAATAACTGTGTTTTGGGCAAAGACCAGCTAAAACCAGCTAAAACTAGCTACCAGCCTAACCAGGTTTCTTGCTGTTTTTTTCAGCAGGGCTGTTTCAATGCCAGAATCTTTGGCTCCAATCAGAAACGGCCATACTCTAGTCCTGGCACGCTATTGGCCGGTGACGTGACGATAATGAAACTTAAGCAGCAACGAATCGAAAGCAGCAGCCGCTGTCGCTTCTGTTTTGGAAGATGGAAGACAAAAACTTGCCCTGGGGGGTATTTCACAAAACCAAGATAGGGGATTTAGACAGGCTTACTGGGTTATCTTGGATGAATATAGCCTTGACTTGGTTTCACAGAAGAGATCACATATAAGTTACCATGGGAATTTATACTTGGAAGCTAGCCTGCTCCCGACCAGGCTAATAGGCAAGCTAAGTTAATTCTAATGGTAATTACATTATCTGATTGGTTCTGCTAGCTGTCATTCAAATCAGACCTCCATGCGATTTTTTCAAAGAGCTGTATTCCATTTATATATTATTTGCTACTTGCATTTACTCGCAAAACACAGCAGAATGTCTGCCTAATACCATATGGATGTCATTTAAATTATGGTGGCCTTATAATTACTAACATACTCGTTGTTTGCTTCTTTTTTGACGGACGTTTGATGAATAGCCAACTGTAGTATTTGATTGGAAGTGGAGGGGACATTTTTCGAAGGTGTTTTCAACTAAAGGCTGGCTTACATTGCACGATTTTGGTCTGTTTTAACAGTCGGCGACTACATTTCCAAAATCGGGCGGAAATCTTGAGAGTTGTGCTAGAATCGCAGCGCGCTCCCGTCATCTAAATCGTTTAGTGTAACGGTGTGGACACATTTGCACTACATATGTGTCGGAAGGTGTCGCACGTCTTCCCCTCGTTTGTCGTGAGTGGGCGTTTCGTTTGAATTGTCAGTTAGCAGTTCATAAGCAGTTCGTTTTAACTTGTCTAAAGTGTTTCTCACAAATATACACCATTTTAGGCGTGTATTTAACAGCATACGAAAATATTAATAGCCTACACAAACTATGCAAGCCATTTTGAAATATTGTTTTATTTAAACTACTCAATGCAATCTCAAATCCTCACCAGAAACACCAACAGTCAATGTATTTCTCCAAATCCAAGTTTCGTTTATTTTATGGACAACTAGCTGGTCGTGGAAGAGTTCGTTTAAACATGAATTTGACTTGTATACGGAACCAAGTTTCACAGGCACTGTTGTACTACAACGACGAACCTACTACCTCGTGCTTTCATTGGACAGACGGCTCGCGTTCAACGGACTCATTTGCATAGAGCTGGGGATCGGCCAGCTTTTCTGTCGCGCGACAGGTTTTCAAATGCAGCGCTGCCTTCCCGGAATGCTTTGCGGGTCCGTTAAAGTCGCTTGACGTCACCCATAGGGAAATAGCGGGTTGCGACACGACAAAGTGAAGTGCCGTAAGGTGCCAATCTTAGCGGTTTTAAGTCCGTCGGAGGCAGTCTTTCTCTAGTTTTGCCGTTACGACAATATCAAACATGTTTGATATTATCGGAAGTCTTTTCAGTCGTGGCTCATGCAAATAGTGACGTGAACATTAAAAACCAATAGTAACCTCTCGCGAACACGAAAACGGAAGGGGCAAAATAGGCGACAGCTGTTAGCCTGTATGATTACTTGTTATTTCATTTCTTATAATTTATTAGTCGGCTATTCTACGTGACAGAACAACTGTATGTCTGTTAGTGATGTCACACTATCAAACAATGCTGCAGAAACACGAAAGAAATACTTTGATATGAGTAGCCATGTGAGTAGATCATGTGAGTTCCTGTTGATGATGACGTATAGCCTAGTGCACGATGGAAATAATTTGAAGGAATCTAGCAGCAGTCTTGTAAATCTTTTCCAAATCTTTGCAAAGTCTGGCAATGTAAGGTAGGCTTAATTCGGCTTTTAAGACAAATTAAGATATATAGTCATACTGTGTGCATCTTTGCGGTGGCAAAGCGCTTTCTTAATGACGTTGCGTGCCGAGACAAGGAAGCTCTCACACGTGGGTGCATACGTACATTTGCATTCACTTAGTCTGCCACACCTACTCCCGCTATGTAACAGAAATAATCATGATTCCCATCCAAAAAAGTACAACTTTACCTCGTTGTTAGTCTATATCAAAAGCGGTTGTTCACTTTGTGTGCAAGACGCTATTTTTCGCGTCTTTTTTTATTCCAACCGTGAGTTATTTGGGGGAGAAACGAGAACGCGCACACATACCGAATAACCTACACCTGGCTTGACCTAGCCGCCTCAAGTCATCTGCGCTCAGTTTTAGTGAAACGTATTTAGCATGTTTACTTATCTTGGATCTACTTACTCTGGTTTTGTGAAATACGCCCCTGGAAGAGTTCATACAGCAGTGTGCCTCATGTTGATAAAAAGCATTCCATGCGATCTGTTAAATTGAAAATGAGAACATTCACACCAAGGATTTAACAGTAGCTGCGTTTCCATTGACCATTAAATTGTGCAAATTAAAAGTTGCGAAGAGAAATGTGCTTAATGGAAACACAAATTTCCATTAAGCACATTTTTCGATAAAAAGTTTTTGCGCTCGGGTGAGGTGGTTTTTAGAGCGTATCAAAATTTGTATATTTCGCAAAACTGCGATGGAAACGCTTTTCTCGCGTCACAAGAGTCACGTGATCCAACAACCGGATTACGAGGAACAAAAACTACGACGATGACTGTCGACAGGAAGTGGTACCGGGAGAATGATGCGTTTTTCATCAAGTGGCTTGAGCTAAAAGCACAAGTTTTCCATTCATATCAACTGTTGCCATGAGTAAACAAAACGATTTAACTAGCATAACTGCAGTCTTCAGACGTTGGGTAGCATTTTAAACAGCTAGTTTCTGCCGTTTTTATGGGACAACTGGTCATATCATTCTCCCATTTATGCATCTCTATAGGCGTGTTTCCTTTACCCTGGCTCTGGGACTTTTTTGGGGGAAGGTACTTTTGACCGGGCGGCAACTGGCCTGGGGCCTCATGTACAAAGCTTGCGTACGCACAAAAATGCTGCGTACGCTAACTCTCACGCTCACGTCCGGATGTACAAAGACGTGAGAATGTGCGGTCCTCCACGCAAGCTTCATGCCTGGCGTACGCACATTTCCAGTGTGTATCGTCAGTTGGCGACACGTAGAGGCAATGCAGCGCAACAACATTAGTTGATCACGAATCAAGGCCTTTATTTGCACAGCATATTGTGAAATGTGGGCTATTAAAAATAGCACTTCGAAGTCGGCATATGTTTCTAGATAAATGGGCATGCAATGTGCGTTAATACTACCAAACTATGTAGCCTATGCAACAGCCTATATCTGCAATTAAAACTGTAGTCTTATCAGAGGATATCAAGAATTAGGTAGCCTAATGTGAAACGTATAAATATAGTGCCTATATTAAGGTCCATGATTGTTCACTGGCTTATCAAACATTTCAGATTTCGAAGAGCTTTCCTTCCTCTAAATCTGCGATGAATGGGGTCGGCTTCACGAATATGTCCATGCCTTAAACATTTCCCGGGTGTTTTCACATATTTCCGATAGTTTTCAGTAAAACAAAATACAAATGGGACAAGATGATATGCGTGAATTGAAGCAATTTCCCTGACTGACTGCATAGGCTACTTTGACTTTCCTCGAGTAAGCATTATTGCTGTCATGTTTGTGCAAAATATAGGAATATGATCCAGAAATCGTCATGGCAAAGCCTGGATAAACTTCTAATGAGTGCGCGATGCGTGGTCTCTTAGGCTACTCGGACACGAGTGATTAATGCAGTTATTTTGTAATGCTTGAAATGCCCACCAAACCGCGTTAAGCCTACCTTACATTGCCAGACTTTGCAAAGATTTGGAAAAGATTTTTGAAAGACTACAGTCTCAGACCCTCTCACATCTAAAGACAATTCATTGAGTTTTTAGTCACAGACTAGTCACAGGCCAGTCTCAGATTAGGATTTTGCAAAGACTGTGGTCACTATTTACAAGACTGCTGCTAGATTCCTTCAAATTATTTCCATCGTGCACTAGGCTATACGTCATCATCAACAGGAACTCACATGATAGGCTACTCATATCAAATTAATTTTTTTCGCGTTTCTGCAGCATTGTTTGATAGTGTGACATCACTAACAGATATAGAGTTGTTCTGTCACGTAGAATAGCCGACTAATAAATTATAAGAAATGAAATAACAAATAATCATAGGCTACAGCTGTAGCCTATTTTGCCCCTTCCGTTTTCGTGTTCGTCGACCGAGGTCACTATTGGTTTTTAATGTTCACGTCACTATTTGCATGAGCCACGACTGAAAAGACTTACGATAATATCAAACATGTTTGATATTGTCGTAACGGCAAAACTAGAAAAAGACTGACTCCGACGGACTTAAAACCGCTAAGATTGGCACCTTACACTAAACGATTTAGATGACGGGAGCGCGCCGAGATTCTAGTACAACTGGCAAGATTTCCGCCCGATTTTGGAAAAGTAGTCGGCGACTGTTAAAACAGACCAAAATCGTGCAATGTAAGCCAGCCTTTATGTGAACCTTGTCACTTGCAGACTGACCAATGAATATGCCACGGTCTCTGACCCTTGTAGCCACTGCCACGCTCTGCCTCTACTGTTTTTTTTTGTTATTAATTAGATGATAAAGACGTAGGCGACTGTGTCTTTACCATGTTTTCTGATAAGAGCACTTCTACCTCGCAATCGCTGGTAATAAACTTTTAAAACTTTTTCGATTTGATTATATAAATTATTACATTTTGTAGCAGGTTCAAGAACGGATGGATCCACAAATGATGTTTTACTCTTATCAATATTGTGGGATAAGCCATTTTGCCTTCGCGGAGGTCTGAGTTTTCGAGTGGCCTTCTAGTGAGCATATTAAAATGAGTGTGATTGAGGGAGGAGAGAGGGTGGAGTATAATGCTCGTGCATGTGCGCTTAATTTCACGTTATTTGGGATGTACAAAGGAAAGCTGCGTGGATTGCTGCGTACGCATGGTTTCATACATCTGAATTTATTTGTGCGTACGCTTCTTTCCAGATTTTCGCGTACGCAATGTTTTAGTAAGAATTCCACGCAAGTCTTTGTACATGAGGCCCCAGGTCCTCTCAGACGTTGTGTCTCCATTACAGTGATGGCCCTGTATGGACCTCGCGACACCGTCATCAAATCACGTCCGTTTACTCGGTTCGATATAGCTGTCACTTAAGTCATTTCTATACCAACTAAGACTGCAGATTCGTAAAGAAACGCAAGCACCCACATCATAAGTGTATCTAGATGAACTATATACCAAACATGAAATTTTACCGTGACTATAGAGGAGCTGTAAACAGCTTGTAGGCTTAGGTTGCGTGTACGAAACCGCTAGCTAGCTAGCGAACATCACTCATTAGGCTACGGTGCAAAAGTTAGCTAGCCAGGTCGGTTAACAGGCTAAATTAAATGGTTTATTGTGTCCGAAAGTGTGTCTTATTGGTATCACACACAACCAATGAGGTTAGTTTGTAACAACATACACGTTTAACCACAGTCCTTAGCTTCCTAGCTAGCAAACCTTACTAGCCCTTGCCATTAACTTTCTATATGTACTGTGCTAGCTAGCTCAGTTTACAGGCAAAGTGTAAAAGTATTACGTGTTGGAAAGTGAGTTTTATTGGCATCACACAAGCAACGACAACAGCGAAAGCTCTGTTTTGACTAGGAGACTGGAAGGACTAGAAGAGTTCTTTTGACGAGTAAAGTCAAGTAGATCGTCTTCTGCTAATGTTGTGAAAAAATCCTCTAGCAACTTCTCACTTAAAATTTTGAGGTTGTTTGTCGTGATCTGCTGATGTCACTGCGACAACCAATCTGCGCGAGGTAGCCACTAGTACCGCCCAGCGACTCTACCGGGCCGTTTTTAGTACCTACCCTCCATCAGGTACTCCTTTAGTTCCTGTAAATGGCCCTGAAGACGGCCCTGTCGGAACGGCCCGGTCAGTGGAGACACGCGCACACGGCGAAGTCCCTGAAAAACGGCCCGATACCCAGATAGCAAACTTCATTGATTTAAAGTTGAAAATTGGTCAGATTGGTTGATGTTTGGTTGAAGTTAAAAAGTCAACATCAATTCAATGTTTAAGTGTAATCATAATTTCAACGTTGAAAAACTGGCATTTCATCAACATTGTTTCAATGTCAATGTTCCGAAGGTATGGGCCGAAGATTCTAGAATAGAGCTTTGGTACGCGCTTTAATCAACCATCCAATCAGCAAGCAGCAGATTTTATTTGAATTTTCTCCCGGAGGAGCTGGATCCTCTCGCTGCACTGCACACGTTAGAGAAGAAGAAATAGAGGTATCAGCACAACATTTGTAAAGGTAAGTTCGACATTTCTCATTTTTTATCGGTCACTATTGAGAAACTAAACTAGAAAAAGTTGTTAAATGGGTTATTGCAAGATGTAGTTCGACCGTGTTGGTGAAAGAACTGAATTTGTTGTTCGTTAGTGTTAACATCATTATGCTAGTGAGTTAGCAGCTAGATTAGCTATTATGTTAATATTCGTTTTTAGACTTGAATTTGGATTCACGGTTAAATTGTTATCGATACGTGGATGGTTAGTCTAGTGTTGGTTGGTTGGTTACCATTAGCAGGTAGCAGCTACATCCATTTTGAAGATTGGAGCACCAGAACTAACTGCTAACCGTTAGCTTATTAGCTTGCAGAGCTCCAGCCCTTGCCGTGACCCAGCTTTAGCTGCTAGCTGCTACCGAAGGAAGCTCTCGACACCTGGGACCGTTGATCCGCTGAGCTCGGTAGCGAGAGAGCTATGAATATTACCGACACACGTAAAAGAATGATCTGCATATGCGTTGGCGACTCTGGTCGTAGGTGTGACCCACTGTTTCACTGACTAATCAGAAAACTATCATCAAATATTGCCTTTCAAACAATTTCAAACCATTTACTCGTCAGCCAGCGCTTTTGCTGCCCAAACTTCTAAAACTTAGGCAATCATTTTTCACTGCTAGCAATGCAATCCTAGTGGGTCGTGGTGGGCTCGTCAGTCAGCTCTTCCCATATGGAAAATATAGAAAAAACTTATATGCCAGCAATGTGTTTTATATACAAAACTTGTATGATTTACTCTTGAAAGTGGCCCCTTTCTCGTTTTCCTCATACAACGTCATACAGTCCTTACAGCTTACAATGTTTTATATGTTTCAGGTTACACAGATTTAGCAAGGATCTTATAATGGTTTCACTGGCATATAAAAACCTGATAGATTAAGAGTAAATCATAAACGTTTTGTATATAAAACACATTGCTGGCATATAAGTTTTTCTATGTCTTTTCCGTATGGGTTTTGCTGCTCAAACCTAACAATTCTCATTTTGGTAGATTGTGGTCGTCTTAAATATCCATATAATGTCATGTCTCATGACAGGTCTCATTAACAGTGGTCTTCTGTCACCACTGTATCCCCAAATTATTGTTTCTATCTTTTTGTTGCATAGCTTTAGCTCACTTCATCATCCTAGGTATGCCACAGCTATCCCCCCCCTCCTCTCCATCTCTCCATCTCTCCATTTGAAACTCCAAATATATGCCTAAAGTGTCCCCTCTTCTTTCTCCTTATGCAGATGTCCTGGCTCTCAACAAAGGCACCAGGCAGGATTGTTTTTTCTCTTGCATTCCCATAAGCCTGACTTCCTGATGTCCACTACACTCTGTTCTCAATCTTCTCCAGTCTTTTGCAAACTGTGGTAAGTATCCCCAAATTCTTGTTTCTATCTTTTTGTTATATAACTTCTACATATCACCTCACCTCATCATCCTAGGTCTGCCACAGTGATATCTTTCTCCCTCTCTCTATTTGAAACTCCACATGTATGCCAAAAGTGTTCCCTCTTCTTTTTCCTTATGCAGATGTTCAGATGTCCTATAAGCCTGACTTCCTGATGTCCACTACACTCCGTTCTCAACCTTCTCCGGTATTCTGCAAACTGTGGTAAGTATCCCTTCATTTGTTGCACAACTTCATCAAACTTTATTCTTTCTAGCTCATTCCTTTTTTTTTTTTTTGAAAGACATCTCTGCCCGAGTACTTTTCCTTTTTATTTTACTTTGTTACTGCTCTTACTCCTCCCATCCGTTTGTCCATGGAAGTAATTATTTGACTTAGAAACTCTCTAAATCTCATTACTTGACACGTGTGTTTTCTGTGCTCTCTCCTTTTAATAATCAGAATGCCTCCTTGTGTTGGATTCATGATGTTCACCATACTGCACGGCCTACTTTTTTCTTCGCAAGCTATGGAAAGAAACTCTGTTCAGCTCATGAAACGGACTGTTCACATTTTTTGACATTTGTGGAGGAAGCAGGGTATCCTGGTAATTTTATTTTGCAGCTACTATGCTCTCGTCATAGATACCTTGCATCCTACCCAGTGAGTACATTATACGATTTTGATTTCCAGTATCTGATGGACATTTTGTCTCCCATGTTGAAATATGATTATTTTATCATATTTTCTCATTACAACCTACAATTTGTATATATAGGCCCAACAAAGAGAGAAATCTGAACTGACAAAGCTGCTCTATATGCATCACAGGTCGATATTGTTGACCTTCACAAATGACTTCAGTCAGTCAGTTTCAGTTGTACATTTAGATAATTCCAAACATTGATGTCAACACACTGCTGTTCTTGTACCTAATAATAACTTTGAGTTAGTCATGGCAAAATGTGTGCAAAATATGTGATGGTTGACTTCAGAGTAAACACTCATTTTTGACAAAACCCTTCACATTGAACTTGTAGTAGAGTTGTTTGCATTAATTGAACAGGCCATCTTTGTTTTTTGTATGTGAAGGTCATTAACAAGGAATAAAATGATTGTTTTCATATTAAACACCTTTGTTATTCATTTTGCTTAGTAAGACTTGAGACAAATGTTAAGCCAACTTGAATTCATGGTTATTATGGCAATGGTATGTTTGGTGAACTGTGCTTTTTTAAATTCATTTTTACTGTTCAAAGTGCAGTTTGTTGCACTGTATTTATTACGGACATGTTATGCCAGCCGATACAACCAGATTGTATTTATCCGTATTCATAGAGTGCATGAGTGAGTGTCACGTTGTCCCGGTAACGCGATTTTCTGTTAACAAACGACCTGCATGTGGCATTTTCTATTATCGCCTCACCGTGTTGTTTATTTCAAAATTAAAATAAATGAATTTGAAACGGTAAAAATCACTACCATGTCGAGGCGCTTATGTATGCTTCTGGTGTACTAAAAGGAGACGTTCACGCTAGCATTAGCTAACTTAATGTAATCATCGATTAGCCCAGCTTGCCGTTACATTATACACTTTCCCCCCCATGCTAGCGTGAACATTAGCCTACACCAGAAGCATACATACACGCCTCGACATGGTAGTGACTTTTACCGCTTAAAATTCATTTTTCATTTTGAAATAAACAACACGGTGAGGAAATAGAAAATGCCACTTGCAGGTCGTTTGTTTATAACAGGAAATCGCGTTACTGGGACAACGTGACACTTTAACTTTCGCAGTGAGGTTCTGGAACCAGCTGCCGGTAAAGCATGTTTATGACACGTTTTCAATGTTGAATCAACCAAATTTCAATATTAGTACCATTGAATGAGCACTGAATCAGTGTTGAATCAACGTTTGATTATCATTGAAATTTCAATGTAATTTCAACGGCAATCACATCTGGTTGAATCAACGTTGAATCCACGTTTTAGATGATTGAAATGGTGATGTGGTTTCAACGGCAATCTCATCGAGCGCTTTCAATGTCGAAACAACTTCGGAGTTCAATGCAGATTCAACGAATCCTTTCAACGTTGATTCAATGCCATTTTGCTATCTGGGTAGTTCCGATAGTGGAAACACGCCTATTCACTTTTGATTTTGCATGCACCACCCATTGTTGACGCATCCTTGGTTCGGTTCAGAACTGGTGTAAATACGGGCTGGTTCACTAGATAACAGCACGGTTGAAAGAATTCAGAACGGTACCAGTTCAACACCAGGTTCGATTTCGGTGGAAAACAGCCTTCATTTGCCTCCTCTGCTGGTGGCTGATGATATCAGCGTTAGTGCCGTGGTAGCAATTTGAATGTATTTAGTGTAAATCTGGGTTATGTTGATATCCGCCATGTCTCCTGATGACTAACGGCACGCGAGAATACACAAGATTTTAACTTAGTTTAGCCTGATGGTAATGGAAACACCGCAATTGCGAAAATTGTGATTTTCGACATTAAGACAATATCGACAAAGTTTTAGCGCATATTAGTAATGGAAATGCATCTAAAGGCTGGTCTCTACAGCTTGGTTTAATATTCTGCGTCGTAGAGGTTATATTAAGGAAGAAAAAAAATCATGCATAGTGTACCTTTTTATTTTTTTAGTTGTTGAATTATGTTTTATCGGAAACACGGCAATTTTGATTTTCGACATTAAGACAATATCGACAATAGAGCTCCCCAGTCCCGCCCACAGCCTTGTCCGGAAGTAAAAATCCAATACAATTTCTCCATTGACAATTGGAGAATAAGCCATAACATCGTAACCGTCCATGGTAGACTTAAAACCAGCTACGATGTGACTAAGCGATTATACCTGCTCATATAGATGTCAAAAGTTAATGGGGGCATCAACCTTGTTTTGAGAAAACAATGCTTTATTCACGATTTAACGAGAGAGTACTACACTACCCGACACCCTAACGTGTAAAACTGGTGAAAGCAGAGCCTTTGATTGGTAGAGATCGCCGTTGCCATGGCAATGCCAAACAAACTGTACTCAGCTTTTCCCGCGCCTATCGTCCAGCTTCGTCTCGCTGGAACTTCAAAACTTAAAATGGCTGCAGGGCTGATCAGGACCGATGTGTGGTCTTCCGAAAAATAACGTTTTTCTCATCTTGAAGGTTGAATTTACTCAATGGAAACGGTAGGAAGTAATCATCTTCTTTTCTCAGATTAATATGGAACCATGTTAAACTATCTTTAGGCTGCAAATGTTGGAAATGTGTGTATGTTTGCAAAGCATCCTGGGATTTGAGTTCTCTATCTCGGAATTTAAGATATGTACACAGTCTTGTACCTTTCGCTTTTTTTACATTTTCTGTTCATTTTTTCACTCGAAATTATAAGTTATATGCTTATGAGTCACATCGTAGCTGGTTAGCCTAAGGCATGGTCTAAAACTCTTTATATCCGAATTTTTCCAGAAGTCAATGGGAGAAATGAATGAGAATTTTACTTCCGGACAAGCACCTCTCTCGGAGGAGGGGCGGGACTGGGGAGCTCTATGTTTTTGCGCATATTAGTAATGTAAACGCAGCTAGTGTCTCATATCAAAAATAAGTCTTGAATTGGTTTGGTGACTAGAGCTTCCCTAAGCGTTGTGATAAATGTATATTTTACCGTTATAAATAGCCTGCTTCTTATGGCTTGTTCCCCATGTATACAAAGAAAATGCTTATGTTGTGGAGGCAAAAGACAGGCAAACATCTCTAAAGAACTATACTGACAAGGTAATGCAGAACAAGGCTGGCTCTCTTGTTGGTGACTTGCTACAGCTTGGTTAATATTATGCGTCGTAGAGGTTATATTAAAGGTAGGGTATGGAATGAGCTTTGTTGGCCATTTTTGCAAAATCACTTGAAATCCTATTCCTAACCCACTTATAGCCACTAAGTTGGAAGCACTGAAATGGAAATTAAACATGTCAATCATCTGCGGAACGGGCAGGGCTCGAAAAACTCCAGCCAATAGAATTCCTCACCCCATACCATCATTTCACAGCTCGTTCGTCAATCTAACGTCTTACTCCTCTTCCTGCTCCCCCTCCCCACCGCGCGCGACCCTTTCGAAAGCTGGTGACCGCGAGTCAGTGCTGAAACGAAACCAACTGCCTGCTGCTGCACGTCCATGTTCCCCTCTTGTTGTATGTGTCACTTCATTTCTATACAAACTAACTAAGGCAGCGGATACCTACGGAAACTCAATCACCCACGCAATAAATAAGCTATGTAGCAAAAATTACATTTTACCGTGACACGAAGAGTGCTGTAAACATGAAATCGAAACTTAACAGCTTGGAGCTACGGTGGAATAGGCGAACCAACGGGCCAGCACTAAACTCGGATATTTCAGGAGATAATCGCCCTGGTAAGAACAAACCAGATTCTGTTCAAATATACACACCTATGGCTACTGAACCATATGTACTACAACCCTTTGGAGGTGAATAAAGAATGTAATTGGGGAAGTTGATGTGAGTGATTGTATGGAGACTAGAGCTCATAGTGCTGTAGACGCCAGGCTGGCATTTCATTTAGCCTGGCTCGCTCTCGCGCTGCGCATTTGAATTGTCGCTCGTGCATGGAGGGCGGGACTTGAGGTTGTATATGTTCAAACTCTGCCGTCCGTTTTGCTAATTCCGTACCCAACCTTTAAGGTAAAAAAAAATCATGCATAGAGTACCTTTTTATCTTTTTAGTTGTTGAATTATGTTTTATTAGCAAAGCAAAAAATATTGATTAAATAAAGTTGACATCTTAACCTGGTTAAGTTAACTCAGAGTAAGTGGTAAACCTCCAAATAGAACACTCATGCTTTACATTCTATCAACATCCACAAATGTGAGGAGTTATTTTTTTTTTTATGTATTTTTGGTGATAACTATTACTATGTGCATGCAGTTGATGATGCAATTAATTGTATTCATGGTGTAATGACGTCACTTCTCTGGACCAATGAGGGAACAGAAAGTGGTCGAAGGAAAATCCATGAAGCAGCCGCGCACTGTTGAAAATATCAATTGATTACAAGCCCCTGCCAAACCTAATTCAAAGTAAAGTCAATAACCGTAGTAGGTTGATAAACCCACAATATGAGCTGTTAAGGAGAATGCCTAACTCGTTCTCATGACACTCGTTTAGTCCCTAGGAATAATGCTTGTAGGTATCATCCTTGGCCGTTTAATTCGGGCAGTTCCATTACACAACTACAAAAGCACTCCGAGAGTGCAGCCAAAGATCCTTAAAGGGATAATCCGGAGTGAAATGCATTTTGGATCAATTTTTTTTGGGAGTACATACGTTGAGTTGACACCAAAATCATGTCATTCAGATGTATTTTGAGAAAGTTCGAGCTCACCGTTTTTAGCCAAAACTCGTTAGCCTGGAAGTGACTCGGGCATGTCCTTTCGCCGCTACAAAACGCTATTTTTATACCTCTTCTACTGTTCCAAACAACACTACACTTAGGCCTACGTGGTAGTGAGTAGAGGATCCCTAAAGCCAAACCGAAGTATCCACACGTCTTTATGTGGTCGGATAGAGAGTCCAGAATTAATTTAATCGAGTCCGTACCTTTCCGGAAATGTTAATAAAGTGTTGTTAAAACGTTGCTAGCTGCAGCTGCGACATTTCCGGAATTTTTAGTGACATTAAGACAATATCGACAAAGTTTTAGCGCATATTAGTAATGGAAATGCATCTAAAGGCTGGTCTCTACAGCTTGGTTTAATATTCTGCGTCGTAGAGGTTATATTAAGGAAGAAAAAAAATCATGCATAGTGTACCTTTTTATTTTTTTAGTTGTTGAATTATGTTTTATCGGAAACACGGCAATTTTGATTTTCGACATTAAGACAATATCGACAATAGAGCTCCCCAGTCCCGCCCACAGCCTTGTCCGGAAGTAAAAATCCAATACAATTTCTCCATTGACAATTGGAGAATAAGCCATAACATCGTAACCGTCCATGGTAGACTTAAAACCAGCTACGATGTGACTAAGCGATTATACCTGCTCATATAGATGTCAAAAGTTAATGGGGGCATCAACCTTGTTTTGAGAAAACAATGCTTTATTCACGATTTAACGAGAGAGTACTACACTACCCGACACCCTAACGTGTAAAACTGGTGAAAGCAGAGCCTTTGATTGGTAGAGATCGCCGTTGCCATGGCAATGCCAAACAAACTGTACTCAGCTTTTCCCGCGCCTATCGTCCAGCTTCGTCTCGCTGGAACTTCAAAACTTAAAATGGCTGCAGGGCTGATCAGGACCGATGTGTGGTCTTCCGAAAAATAACGTTTTTCTCATCTTGAAGGTTGAATTTACTCAATGGAAACGGTAGGAAGTAATCATCTTCTTTTCTCAGATTAATATGGAACCATGTTAAACTATCTTTAGGCTGCAAATGTTGGAAATGTGTGTATGTTTGCAAAGCATCCTGGGATTTGAGTTCTCTATCTCGGAATTTAAGATATGTACACAGTCTTGTACCTTTCGCTTTTTTTACATTTTCTGTTCATTTTTTCACTCGAAATTATAAGTTATATGCTTATGAGTCACATCGTAGCTGGTTAGCCTAAGGCATGGTCTAAAACTCTTTATATCCGAATTTTTCCAGAAGTCAATGGGAGAAATGAATGAGAATTTTACTTCCGGACAAGCACCTCTCTCGGAGGAGGGGCGGGACTGGGGAGCTCTATGTTTTTGCGCATATTAGTAATGTAAACGCAGCTAGTGTCTCATATCAAAAATAAGTCTTGAATTGGTTTGGTGACTAGAGCTTCCCTAAGCGTTGTGATAAATGTATATTTTACCGTTATAAATAGCCTGCTTCTTATGGCTTGTTCCCCATGTATACAAAGAAAATGCTTATGTTGTGGAGGCAAAAGACAGGCAAACATCTCTAAAGAACTATACTGACAAGGTAATGCAGAACAAGGCTGGCTCTCTTGTTGGTGACTTGCTACAGCTTGGTTAATATTATGCGTCGTAGAGGTTATATTAAAGGTAGGGTATGGAATGAGCTTTGTTGGCCATTTTTGCAAAATCACTTGAAATCCTATTCCTAACCCACTTATAGCCACTAAGTTGGAAGCACTGAAATGGAAATTAAACATGTCAATCATCTGCGGAACGGGCAGGGCTCGAAAAACTCCAGCCAATAGAATTCCTCACCCCATACCATCATTTCACAGCTCGTTCGTCAATCTAACGTCTTACTCCTCTTCCTGCTCCCCCTCCCCACCGCGCGCGACCCTTTCGAAAGCTGGTGACCGCGAGTCAGTGCTGAAACGAAACCAACTGCCTGCTGCTGCACGTCCATGTTCCCCTCTTGTTGTATGTGTCACTTCATTTCTATACAAACTAACTAAGGCAGCGGATACCTACGGAAACTCAATCACCCACGCAATAAATAAGCTATGTAGCAAAAATTACATTTTACCGTGACACGAAGAGTGCTGTAAACATGAAATCGAAACTTAACAGCTTGGAGCTACGGTGGAATAGGCGAACCAACGGGCCAGCACTAAACTCGGATATTTCAGGAGATAATCGCCCTGGTAAGAACAAACCAGATTCTGTTCAAATATACACACCTATGGCTACTGAACCATATGTACTACAACCCTTTGGAGGTGAATAAAGAATGTAATTGGGGAAGTTGATGTGAGTGATTGTATGGAGACTAGAGCTCATAGTGCTGTAGACGCCAGGCTGGCATTTCATTTAGCCTGGCTCGCTCTCGCGCTGCGCATTTGAATTGTCGCTCGTGCATGGAGGGCGGGACTTGAGGTTGTATATGTTCAAACTCTGCCGTCCGTTTTGCTAATTCCGTACCCAACCTTTAAGGTAAAAAAAAATCATGCATAGAGTACCTTTTTATCTTTTTAGTTGTTGAATTATGTTTTATTAGCAAAGCAAAAAATATTGATTAAATAAAGTTGACATCTTAACCTGGTTAAGTTAACTCAGAGTAAGTGGTAAACCTCCAAATAGAACACTCATGCTTTACATTCTATCAACATCCACAAATGTGAGGAGTTATTTTTTTTTTTATGTATTTTTGGTGATAACTATTACTATGTGCATGCAGTTGATGATGCAATTAATTGTATTCATGGTGTAATGACGTCACTTCTCTGGACCAATGAGGGAACAGAAAGTGGTCGAAGGAAAATCCATGAAGCAGCCGCGCACTGTTGAAAATATCAATTGATTACAAGCCCCTGCCAAACCTAATTCAAAGTAAAGTCAATAACCGTAGTAGGTTGATAAACCCACAATATGAGCTGTTAAGGAGAATGCCTAACTCGTTCTCATGACACTCGTTTAGTCCCTAGGAATAATGCTTGTAGGTATCATCCTTGGCCGTTTAATTCGGGCAGTTCCATTACACAACTACAAAAGCACTCCGAGAGTGCAGCCAAAGATCCTTAAAGGGATAATCCGGAGTGAAATGCATTTTGGATCAATTTTTTTTGGGAGTACATACGTTGAGTTGACACCAAAATCATGTCATTCAGATGTATTTTGAGAAAGTTCGAGCTCACCGTTTTTAGCCAAAACTCGTTAGCCTGGAAGTGACTCGGGCATGTCCTTTCGCCGCTACAAAACGCTATTTTTATACCTCTTCTACTGTTCCAAACAACACTACACTTAGGCCTACGTGGTAGTGAGTAGAGGATCCCTAAAGCCAAACCGAAGTATCCACACGTCTTTATGTGGTCGGATAGAGAGTCCAGAATTAATTTAATCGAGTCCGTACCTTTCCGGAAATGTTAATAAAGTGTTGTTAAAACGTTGCTAGCTGCAGCTGCGACATTTCCGGAACGGTACTGACTCGATTAAATTTATTCTGGACTCTCTATCCGACCACATAAAGACGTGGGGATACTTCGGTTTGGCTTTAGGGACCCTCTACTCACTACCACGTAGGTGTAGTGTTGTTTGGAACAGTAGAAGAGGTATAAAAATAGCGTTTTGTAGCGGCGAAAGGACATGCCCGAGTCACTTCCAGGCTAACGAGTTTTGGCTAAAAACGGTGAGCTCGAACTTTCTCAAAATACATCCGAATTACATGATTTTGGTGTCAACTCAACGTATGTACTCCCAATAGTCCGAAAAATTGATCTAAAGTGCATTTCACTCTGGATTATCCCTTTAAGGCGTAGCAAGATACGTCGTCGTAGTTCATGTCTATGGGCGCAAAACGGGGATCACTTCCTCTGCATAAAGAGGCGCGTCATTGCGTGTCAGACGTATTCATGAGTTTCATCAGGTCCCTTTCCACAGGTGTACAAAATCAAGCACTCGATTATCAATGCTTGATGATGTTCCAAAATAATATTGCTGCTCTTTCAAGCCCTCTACATTTATTAGCCTAGTTCTACTATGGAAGTAACACACACAAAGCATACATTTCAAGGAATTGAATAAAAACATCAATGGAATAATGGAAATATGTCGCTGCTCTCATTAAGTTACCCCAGCGCCATCTGATCGTCGTTAGCACAAATCAGGATTTGGTTCAGCTGCTGGCTAATGTGTTGTCAAGGTAGAGCGTACGTAGCAACCGGCCAATAAGCAGAATAAACAAGAGGGGCACACCTGATATAAAGTCGATTTTCTTCAGACGGGAATGCTCAAAAATGCTAAAAAGGTACCTGAAGTGGTCAGAAGGGGTTGAGGGTCATGAAACCGTGCCCAAAATTCACATTCCTAACTCTAGAGAATGGAGATTTTAGCATATAGTTGAAATTCTGATCTATGTCCATAGACTTCAATGGAACAGTTGCTGCCTCTGCTCTGCATAAAGGGGGATTTTGACCCCCCCCTCTTGCGATTCGGGTTCCAGGAAGTGGCTTCTCATGAAGTATCTTGCTCCGCCCCTTAATGATCTTTGGTGCAGCTACCTCCGCCTGCATAGACCTCTAAAGTTCGTCTACAAAAAAGCAACCATCTTTGCCCATATATGGAGTTACGGTATCTGACGATTTTTCCTATGGGAAATTAACATGGGGATTTGGAATTATCACACCTGTTAAACTCTCGCGGGGATGACAAAATCGGAAATTCAGGTGTTTTCCTGAACACACTTTTGTCCTCTGCCTTCGAGAGTAATATGTGATCTCCAGTACGCGAAGGCGCCAGACTTTGATTTTCGCTACCCCAGAGCTAACTTGCAATGCAACTTGCCATTAAGTTAGTTAGCCAGTTAGCTCTGGGGTAGCAAAAATCAAAGTGTGCCGACTTCACGTACCGGAGATCACAGAATGCACAAGAAGGCAGAGGACAAAAGTGTGTTCAGGAAAACGTCTTTATTTAAGACTATATCGTCCCCGCTTGAGTTTAACAGGTGCGATAATTCAAAATCCCCATGTTATTTTCCCATAGGAAAAATCGCCAGATACCGAATCTCAAAGATGGCAGCTTTTTTGTAGGCGAACTTCAGAGGTCGTTCTTCCTAGATTGTCATACATTTGAACCAAAACTATTCAGATCACCACCATGTGGCCATACCATGCCATTACACCACTAAACTAAATACATACATGCCTCTGGAATCCCGACAGAATTACGGATTAGTCCCAAAATGTAATCGTTTTTTCCTTGGGTCATGTCTGAACCTGAAAATCTCATCGAAATCCATCCATTACTTTGAGTTATCTTGCTAACAAACAGACAGACAGACAAACAAACGCTGGCCAATTTTTCTGTGATAAGACAAAGTCGACTGAGAGAAAAGGAAACACACACACATTTTTTGTTGTGACGTTAGAACCTAGGGTTTGTCTATTTTTTAGTCAACGAATAAATTTCAAAAATCGGTCGGAAATTGTGTACTGGAATTACGGCACGCTCCTGTCAACTAAATCGTTAAGTATAAGGTGCCAATCTTTGCAGGATTGGCGATTTCATCACCGATTTTGCTTTCGCACGTTGTATGCTTGCAGATTTCTCTGCAGAGCTTCCCGTTACGACAATATCAAACATCGCAGGTCTTTTTAGTCGTGGCTCATGCACCAATAAGTGACCGCCCCTTCCGGTCGGTCCACTGGACCTAAGATCGGAAAAAAAATGAATGAGAGTCTATGGAGAAATATAAATTATGTTCTGGTCCCGATCGTCTTGTGCCATGAATTACACAAATTTTCATGTAAAGACATTTGCAGTTCATTTCGTAACCAGTGAATTACAACATTGTGAAATATCTTAATTCCAACGACTACAACACATCAGTCGCGTTAGTGACGTTAGCCCACTTCACAGGCAGTCAGCCACCGGCACCAGCAACAGCAGTCTGAACTTCCCCCCTTGCCGGTGAAAATACCATGAGTGAGAGCATTAAACACTCCAAATAAGTTGTATTCGTCCATAGACTGTACATTAACCACAGTAAAGTGACATAGTTGGCAGCAAGATGTAACCGCTAACTAGCATAACAACTAGCGAGCCGCTCATTTAATGTTGGTGACGTGCATCGTTTGAGACAAGAGATGTAGTCTACTGGACGGATTCACACAAAACTAACATAACTAAAGTCTATTGAATAACAGTACTTTATTGACGTGAAAAATTATCTTTTAAATTCCCACACATCATATGTGAAATCCATAGTACAAAAGATAATAATTATCTCTCCATTGACTCCCATTCATTTTTTTTTTTGCGATTTAGGTCCAATAGGCCGGAAGTAGATGCGCGTCACTTAGGTTCCCTATGCTCATAATCCATATACATTGTCTCTTGACTGTTGGTGCTGTTTATTGTCAGTTTGTAAAGTTTAGGCGAAGTAGGAAGTAACGTTAGGCATCTCTGATCGATGTGATTGGTAAGTCTGGACCAGTGACTTCAAAATTGGTGCGCGTCGCGATGCAATTCATTAGCCAAATATTGTAAGTTGGTCTTGAACTAGTCCAGTGGGCTTAGAAGTAAACAGATATGCTTTCATTTTATAAATCTGAAAGTTAGCCTGGAAAAATTCAAACTCATTCATTAAGTGAATAGAGTCTGGTAATTTTCGATTAGGAAATGTTTGCATTATTGTTTAATGATATTGTTAGCCTGGTTAAGTTAACTCAGAGTAAGTGGTAAACCTCCAAATAGAAGTCATATGGTTTACGTATCATATTTTACATGTATTAACAGTGTGCTAATACAGGAGTTCACTGACAAGTCAACAAAGCAGAAAATTGAAGAGGGTGAAGAAAGAAAATACTGTTGGATCGTGTGACCCTGAGGGATATTCCATCAACCACGCTGAAGGCCAAACTTAGCTCATTTTGATAAAGGGCCATTCACACCAAGAACAATAACTATAAACAAATATCGCTCTTGTTAATATGAATTATGAAATTCACACAAACTTTAACAATTAGCGAGCCGCTCATTTAATGTTGGTGACGTGCATCGTTTGAGACGAGAGATGTAGTCCACTGGACGGATTCGCACAAAACTAACATAACTAAAGTCTATTGAATAACAGTACTTTATTGACGTGAAAAATTATCTTTTAAATTCCCACACATCATATGTGAAATCCATAGTACAAAAGATAATAATTACAGTGCCTATAGAAAGTTATCATACCCTTTTGAAATAGTTACTTTTTTTGTCTTACAGCCTGAAATCAAAACCCATTTTAAAAAAAAATCTTTTCCAGTTTTATTTACAAATGTAGCTGTACAACATCAAAATAATGAAAAAAAAGTCAACAGTTCTGAAAATTAATAAAAAATTAAAAACTAGAATAACAGGGTTGGAAAAGTCATCATACCCCTGACTTAAAGGGATAGTTCGGATTTTAAGACACGAAGTTGTATGGGTTCCCTGTCAGCAACGTAGTGCATCAGCACTGACTTACCCCCGACAGCGTCCTGTGAGCCGAGATCCAGCCGGTTTTTGATCGTTTTTGATGCTGAAGAAAGTAGTCCGGCAAGTTTCTGGGGTCACGAAAGTAAAGTGTTTTTCTTCTCAAAACCATATGCGTTCAACAGAGTGATATATTTGCACCACAAAAACGTTGTCCAGGAAAAATTCAAACCTCGTTATCACTTATTTATTTTTCGCGATTCCTATCACTGCGCGCTACTGACAGCTGGACAACGTTTTTGTGGTGCAAATATATCACTCTGTTGAACGCATATGGTTTTGAGAAGAAAAACACTTTACTTTCGTGACCCCAGAAACTTGCTGAAGAAAATAGTCCGGCATCAAAAACGATCAAAAACCGGCTGGATCTCGGCTCACAGGACGCTGTCGGGGGTAAGTCAGTGCTGATGCACTACGTTGCTGACAGGGAACCCATACAACTTCGTGTCTTAAAATCCGAACTATCCCTTTAATACTTTGTAAAGCTTCCTTTTGCTTTCATTACAGCCATCAATCTGTTTGGATATGTCTCTATTATAGCTTTGCACACCTAGATAGGGGAATATTTGCCCAATTTTCCGTGCAGAATTGTTAAAATTTAGTCAAATTCTGTAGGGAATGGCGATGGACTGCTCTCTTCAAGTCAATCCACATATTTTCTATAGGATTTAAGTCAGGGCTCTGACTTTACCACTCAAGGATATTCACCATCCTATCCTTAAGCCACTGCTTTGTTCTTTTGGCAGTATGTTTAGGATTTTTGTCGTGTTGGAAGGTGAATGACCTCCCCATCCTCAGCTGTTTAGGAGAGGGACGCAGGTTTTCCTCAAGAATTTTGGTGTACTTGGCAGCATCCATTTTCCCTTCTATCCTGACCAATTGCCCAGTCCCCGCTGAAGAGAAACATCCCCAAAACATAATGTTGCCCCCACCATGCTTCAAAGTAGGTATGGTGTGTTTTGGGTGTGTTTGGGTGTGTATACTGTGTTTGGTTAGCGCCTGGAGCTCAGTCCAAAAACTTCAATCTTAGTCTCCAAAAAGTTCGATCTTAGTCTCATCTGACCATATAAGCTTTTTCCACATGGTAGCAGAATATTCCAGATGTGTTTTTGCACTGAACTCCAAGCGCAATGTTTGGCGAAAACCAACACAGTACACCACCCAAAACACACCATTCCTAGTGTGAAGCATGGTGGGGGCAACTTTATGTTGTGGGGATGTTTCTTTTCAGCGGGAACTGGGCAATTGGTCAGGATAGAAGGGAAAATGGATGCTGCCAAGTACACCCACATTCTTAAGGAAAACCTGCGTCCCTCTCCTAGACAGCTGAGGATGGGGAGGTCATTCGCCTTCCAACACGACAATAATCCTAAACATACTGCCAAAAGAACAAAGCAGTGGCTTAAGGATAGGATGGTGAATATCCTTGAGTGGCAAAGTCAGAGCCCTGACTTAAATCTTATAGAAAATATGTGGATTGACTTGAAGATAGCAGTCCATCGCCATTCCCTACAGAATTTGACTAAATTTTAACATTTCTGTACGGAAAATTGGGCAAATATTCCCCTATCTAGGTGTGCAAAGCTATAATAGAGACATATCCAAACAGATTGATGGCTGTAATGAAAGCAAAAGGGAGCTTTACAAAGTATTAAGTCAGGGGTATGATGACTTTTCCAACCCTGTTATTCTAGTTTTTCATTTTTTATTAATTTTCAGAACTGTTGACTTTTTTTTCATTATTTTGATGTTGTACAGCTAAATTTGTTAATAAAACTGGAAAAGATTTTTTTTAAAATGGGTTTTGATTTCAGGCTGTAAGACAAAAAAAGTAACTATTTCAAAAGGGTATGATGACTTTCTATAGGCACTGTATCTCTCCATTGACTCCCATTCATTTTTTTTTTTGCGATTTAGGTCCAATAGGCCGGAAGTAGATGCGCGTCACTTAGGTTCCCTATGCTCATAATCCATATACATTGTCTCTTGACTGTTGGTGCTGTTTATTGTCAGTTTGTAAAGTTTAGGCGAAGTAGGAAGTAACGTTAGGCATCTCTGATCGATGTGATTGGTAAGTCTGGGCCAGTGACTTAAAAATTGGTGCGCGTCGCGATGCAATTCATTAGCCAAATATTGTAAGTTGGTCTTGAACTAGTCCAGTGGGCTTAGAAGTAAACAGATATGCTTTCATTTTATAAATCTGAAAGTTAGCCTGGAAAAATCCAAACTCATTCATTAAAGGTTGGGTACGGAATTCGCAAAACGGACGGCAGAGTTTGAACATATACAACCTCAAGTCCCGCCCTCCATGCACGAGCGACAATTCAAATGCGCAGCGCGAGAGCGAGCCAGGCTTAATGAAATGCCAGCCTGGCGTCTACAGCACTATGAGCTCTAGTCTCCATACAATCACTCACATCAACTTCCCCAATTACATTCTTTATTCACCTCCAAAGGGTTGTAGTACATATGGTTCAGTAGCCATAGGTGTGTATATTTGAACAAAATCTGGTTTGTTCTTACCAGGGCGATTATCTCCCGAAATATCCGAGTTTAGTGCTGGCCCGTTGGTTCGCCTATTCCACTGTAGCTCCAAGCTGTTAAGTTTCGATTTCATGTTTGCAACACTCTTCGTGTCACGGTAAAATGTAATTTTTGCTACATAGCTTATTTATTGCGTGGGTGATTGAGTTTCCGTAGGTATCCGCTGCCTTAGTTTGTATAAGTGACACATACAACAAGAGGGGAACATGGACGTGCAGCAGCAGGCAGTTGGTTTCGTTTCAGCACTGACTCGTGGTCACCAGCTTTCGAAAGGGTCGCGCGCGGTGGGGAGGAGTAAGACGTTAGATTGACGAACGAGCTGTGAAATGATGGTATGGGGTGAGGAATACTATTGGCTGGAGTTTTTCGAGCCCTGCCCGTTCCGCAGATGATTGACGTGTTTAATTTCCATTTCAGTGCTTCCAACTTAGTGGCTATAAGTGGGTTAGGAATAGGATTTCAAGTGATTTTGCAAAAATGGCCAACAAAGCTAATTCCATACCCTACCTTTAAGTGAATAGAGTCTGGTAATTTTCGATTAGGAAATGTTTGCATTATTGTTTAATGATATTGTTAGCCTGGTTAAGTTAACTCAGAGTAAGTGGTAAACCTCCAAATAGAAGTCATATGGTTTACGTATCATATTTTACATGTTTACAGTTATTAACAGTGTGCTAATACAGGAGTTCACTGACAAGTCAACAAAGCAGAAAATTGAAGAGGGTGAAGAAAGAAAATACTGTTGAATGGTGTGACCCTGAGGGATATTCCATCAACCACGCTGAAGGCCAAACTTAGCTCATTTTGATAAAGGGCCATTCACACCAAGAACAATAACTATAAACAAATATCGCTCTTGTTAATATGAATTACTGTATGTAATTCACACAAACTTTAACGATAACAACATGAACGATATCATTAGGGATCACTTTCAGAGCGATATTGAGAATGATAAAAAGTTAACAGCTTTTTTTTTTTTTTTTTTTTTTTTTCCCACCACCACCCCCCCTCTTCGGGGGACATCTTTTTTTTTTTTTAGTTACAGCTTTTTTGTTTCAAGGGGGGTTCATACATCAAATAGGAAACAAAACAAAAAAAAAACAAAAACAAAACAACAGCAGCAACAACAAACTGTTGGACATATGGGACAGGCTGACAAGAGACAGACAAGAGACAAAACACAGCGATAGACAAGAGACAAGACACATTGACAGACGAGAGACAAAGACCGGAGACTAGGGACAAGAAGTGTTTGTGCAGTGCTTGGACAGGGTGGATATGTAATTACTGTTGGTGATGCTGTTGTTAATCAGAAGGGATATACGTGGTTACAGATTATGTTAGTTGGGTTTGGTAAAGGTTATAAATGGTTTCCATATATCTTCAAAGGCTGACATATGCTTCTTTTGATGAGCGTGGTTTCTTTCCATTGAGATGTATTCTGAAATTAAATTAGTCCAGTGTGTGATGTGACATGACTTCCTTGATTTCCAGTTCTGGAGGACTACTTTCTTAGCGACAGCTAGAGAAATCAGCAGAGGGTTTTTGAATTTGGGTGGGAAATATATATGGGAGGTATCGCCAAGAAGGCATAGTGGTGCTGAAGTTTGAATTCTGCAACTCAGGATAGTGGATAGTGTTTCAGTGACCTTTGTCCAAAGGGAGTGAACCGGCTGACATATAACCAAATGGCGTGGAGGTAGTTATCTGTGCTCCCTAAAGTGCATTGTGAACAAATCTCGGTGTCGGCCAATCCCATTTTGAACATCTTGCTTTGAGTGATGTGTGTTCTGTGGATGACTTTATATTGTATAAGCTGTAGGTTGGGATTAGTTGTCATGGTGAAAATGTTTTTGCATACTTGTTCCCATAAGTCAGGGTTGGGAGAGAGCTTGAGATCATTTTCCCACTTATTAGTTGGGAGTGTTATTGTGCTGTTTAAGGTAGATATGATTGTATACAATTTGGAAGTCAGTTTTTTATGGTTGTTAATTTGGGTTAGTTCTTCAATTAGCGGAGATGGCTGTAACGTATTATTGCTTAAACTTGCTTTTTCTTTAATTCTTGCTTTGAGTTGTTGATATTGAAGAAATTGGTCTCTCCCAACCCCGTATGCTTGAATGAGTGTGTTAAATGATATAAATTGGTTGTTCTGAAATAGATGACGGAGGTGTGTAATTCCCTTTTGTTCCCATGTGACAAAGTGAAAGGGTTTGTTTTGTAGGGTGAAAGATGGATTATGCCAAAGTGGGGTAAACTTATTCAGTGCTAGTGGTGATTTAGTGATTTGGTTGGTTTTCCACCAGGCTGTCAGAGTTGTTGAGATAGTGTTTGATTTATAGATGGTAGATTTTTTGATTGACTGTGGAAGAAAAGG
Source organism: Sardina pilchardus (assembly GCF_963854185.1). Lineage (NCBI taxonomy): Eukaryota > Metazoa > Chordata > Actinopteri > Clupeiformes > Clupeidae > Sardina > Sardina pilchardus. The sequence goes on along the minus strand of NC_085005.1, from coordinate 12,698,360 downwards.
AAGGTCAGGTCAAAAAGTTAACAGCTAGTCAGAACCCATCGCATGACCATCACATTCATTAAAGCAACACTAAAGAGTTTTTCGTACCTTAAAATAATGTTTCCAAAATCATTTCAGTGGTTCATCAACTTGTAATAGGGTGAACGGCACTTCTGCTTTCACTTCGCGGCCCTCTATTGGCTATAACCACATTATGAAACTTAACGAGGTGGGGTAGTGTATCTGAAGTTCGATGAAATGAGACATCAGAAACTACAAACTTGACTTGCTTCGATGTCGCAATACATCATACTTTCATAAAATCATGCAACATACTCTACCTTGTCTGTTATTTGCTGGATAAACAAATAGTGTGTGTGCGACAGAGGAAAAGTGCTTTAGTGTTGCTTTAACACAAGGAGAGACTTATCGCTGGTCAGTGTGGATGCTTTTATCATTAGTGTGGCTCTCATCTATCTCCTCTGGTTGTACCGGACAAGAAACAGAGTCTTTAGGCAATTAAGCATTTTTATTGAAACAAACAAATAAAGCTACAACTAAGAAATGCGGTGCGGACCCGTGACATTTCGGAATCTAACAAAGCAACACGTACTTGTTGGTGGGCATATGCATGAGCAACACACATGCCCACCAAATTTGGTTAATTTTCATAAATTTATGTGTCAACCACAACAAACAGGCTAGGTGGCGCTATAGAGTCCCTAAGCCACACCCTAGGCCAGAGCTCTGTCTCTGACTAGCGGCAGCAATAACACACAAGCCTAAATAATTGTTGTGAATGTATGAATAGACAATGTGCTAGGTTGTGCTATAGAGTCCCTAAGCCACACCCTAGGCTAGAGCTCTATCCCTGACTAGCGGTAGCAATAACACACATGCCCACCAGATGTGGTTCATTTTCGTGAATGTATCAACCACAACAGACAATGCGCTAGGTGACGCTATAGAGTCCCTAAGCCACACCCTAGGCCAGAGCTCTGTCTTTGACTAGCGGTAGCAATAACACACAAGCCCACCAAATTTGGTTAATTTTCGTGAATGTATGTGTCAACCACAACAGACAACGCACTAGGTGGCGCTATAGAGTCCCTAAGCCACACCCTAGGCCAAAGCTCTATCTCTGACTAGCGATAGCAATAACACACAAGTCCACCAAATGTGGTTAATTTTCGTGAATGTTTGTGTCAACCACAACAGATAACGTGCTGCTAGGTGGCGCTATGGAGTCCCGAAGCCGCACCTTAGGCAGAAGCAATTCCACATGCAGCTGCCAAATTACATCCAATTTATAACCTTTTTTCTCCCTATAACACCAACTTCCTGTTTCTTAATAATACGCCATAATTCAAACCCTCGCCATTTCAATATACTTCAAAAATTAAAAAATCTGGTCGCAATTCGTCTTGAGCAACCCCTCAAGATAACTTTAGTGCTAATATGACATGATTTTGATAAACCATCTAGGAGAAGTGTAGTCTAAATGTAAAACTTGTTCAGATTAATACATGGCATGGTGTTTTGTTCAGTTAGCCTATTAGCTTGTTTGATTTGCATTGAGTTTAATGAGCATCAAACAGGCTAATAGGCTAACTGAAGAAAACTGAACAAAACACCATGCCTCAATGTCTCTAGGTATGGTGAAGGGTGTGTGATGATGTGGGTCAATTTTAGTTCTAAAGACCAAGGGAACTTTATCAGGATGCATAGTATCCTGGATCCATAAAATACGTGGCCTTTAAAAATAAAAAACTGCCTGCCCTTATGTTAACCCTATGTGTTAAATTCCCATAAGGTTACATAGGGGTGCCAATATTTTTGACCTCGGTATTTTGGGAAGAACATTTATTTATTTATGATACATTATTCATTCACAAAGAAAATTGGTGTCCTTAAAGGTTGGATTTTTCCTAATTTTATTACTTAAGCCATTAAAATCAATTTCCAAAAGATGATTTGATATACCTCTTTTTAGTCAACTTTAGCATGGGTGCCAACAATTTCAACCATGACTGTATGAATCATTTTTTAAAAGACTTAAACACACTATATTTAATACACTTCTATTACACACTACAAGTAAGTACTATAAATAATAAAAAAGACAAAAAAACACAAAGGGGGTTACAGGGTCTCACAGGGGTCTCCAAGTTTTTAAGTCCCTTTTCTCAGCCAGCCACAGATCCACACGCTTGCCGGCGTACAGGGCACAGAAGTTTTGCCCCTCGAAATGACTGTGCCCATAGTTCTTTTGGGCCGGCTGGAGGCACTTTTGACAAGTGCTTGTGGCTCCGCCTGCGGCGTCGGGTCCTTATTACCACTTCGACGTGCATTATTTTCCTAGAAACGCACAGCGCGTCGTTGATTATCCCTTACATAACCTATAAGGAAACATGATGAAGTTTGCAGATGACACCATGGACTGATCAGAAGGGACAATGAAACGGCCTACAGAGGCAAGGTTCAGCACCTGACCAGGGTGTGCCAAATTAAGTAACAAGTAGGGGGCAGTGTTTAGGTATATTCCTTTGCCCTCTTTACAAGACATTCAATAACTTCATAATCTAGTGTTTTTATTGTCAGGTAATAATGGTAGCCTTGGTCTTCATTTAGAAGCATACTGTAGGCAAGCCTATCTCAAGTTACTGCAGTATTTAATGCTCAAATGTTAGCAAAAGACACTATATTTGTTACTAGAACTGCATTATAGTCACCATGCCCGGTATCAGCATGCTTTTCGCATAATCTTTTCAGGTAATCTGTTGGTAAAAAGCTATATTAAGTTGGTACAGGAAGCCAATGTTAGTGTTCAGACCAATGAGGGTGATGCCAATGTGGTTAATCTATTTCAAAGAAACAAAACTTCCTCTTTTGTCAGGAAATAAATATCGCTATAATTACACAACTGATGACCTACACTACTGTATGCTCTGTTCAAGCCTGACTTTGTAAGGGAAAGACTGAGCGTTTCCCATCACAAGGGGCATAAAGGCATAAAATGAGACGGGATAATATTGTCATTATACTTCTGATGTGGCTTGTGCAGTTGTGCAGCGGTAAGTTTTTTATTATTTCATGTTTACTTAATCTGATAGCCAGGCACATATATCCTGTTAATGATCCAGGAAGATAGATTAGGGGGACTTTTGAAACTTGTAAGGGAAAAAATGTTGCAATCATTTAGAGCAAAATGTTGTAAAATAAAAATACTTACTAAAGCACTAAAACGAAATGCTTCAATTATGAATACTTCTGACAGCAATACAAGTAAAGCCAGAATTTGTATTTATTTATATATTCTCCTCTTGGAGTTTGTCTTCTTTGCCAAAATACAGAATCAAATGGTCTGTTCACACAGGCATGGAAACACTCTGTGATGCAACAAAAATAGTACTGTGTGTTAACACGACTCCAAGACAATCCTTGTATGATGATTTGATGTTCACACTGTGTAAAAACAAAGTCATGTTGACAGAGTATGTGCGCCAGTCCATAAGAGTGTTATGGTGCTTTGCAGTCCAAAATGGGACCCATTATCATAAAAAGAGTACAGATGAATTATTCTAGACCAGGGTGGCAAACTAGTCCAACATGAAGAGCCCCCAAAAATTCCAAACCACTCAAAAGAGCAACTAAACTAGGCCTACAAAAGCAACAGTGACATAGGCCTACACCTAATGAGACAAACTCTATAACAGTTGAGACAACAGGCAGATGCTACAAATGATTATTTTCAGGAATGAGTAGCAAGCAACAAAAATATCTCAGACACATCACAACATTGGTATTAACTTGCAGCTCAGTGTGCCGTCATACACAGTATGGCAGAGAACACTTCAGTCCCCACAACTGGATCAAGTCAACGAGAGGAGGAGGAGAGGAAGGCTGGTACGTTGAGGAGCAAACCATTCATGTTTTTATAGTTGCAGTGATAGGGCTGCCATAAATTAATAAACTATACACATGTTGATTTTTTCACCACAGATATCGCATATCGGAATTCATCAATTAGTGCATTCGGGGTGTTTGTGGTTGCTGTACTTCTGATAGTGCTCTGCACTTTCGAAAAGGAAAAGACAACAAATAAAACACGAGGCAGGTGAGACATATTTCGGACACTGAGCATTAGTCAATGTTTGCCAAGTTTAACTTACTATACTAACTGAAGTCATGGAACTGACTACCTTCACCTTCTTTTTCATTACTAGCAGCATCATATCAGTATATCATACCACTGTACATGCAGGGTCATTGCTAGAAAATGTGACGATAATTCTGGGGGGAGGGGTGGTAGTGCTGTAGCCTGGTTCTAATTGAGCGGAAGTACGTAGGAAGGCGGAGCCAGGCTAGCGGTGCTGGGCCCTTAGAACTGTACAACCCATAACCCCCGCCGCCCCGTACACATGTCCCCGTTTCAAGTGGATTACTTCCGTTTGACCGATTAACTCCAGAGGTACATTCTTTCTCTTCCTCAACAGGCCCCTGGCAGGCAGGCGGAGGTGTCAAGTAATGAAGTACAAATACTTCGTTACCTTACTTAAGTAGAAATTTTGGGTATCTATACTTTACTTGAGTAATTATTTTTCAGACGACTTTTTACTTCTACTCCTTACATTTTCACACAAGTATCTACTTTCTACTTCTTACATTTTAAAAGCCTCGTTACTATTTAATTTTGGCTTGTCGTCAACAAAAAACCTATCCAAATAAATCGCGCAATCCGAATAGAGTGAATTTGATTTCTCTTCCCCAACAGACCCCGGGCAGGCAGGAGAGAAGACGATGGCTGGGGACAGAGCAGGATGAGATGGGAGGTGTAATTCTCAGCAGGCCCAGGATGGAGCACCCAGGCGAGATGAACAAGAGTTGTTCAGAACTTCAGATTGTCCCAAGTCTTGAGTCTCATTCTCTGATGGATGTATAAATAGTCATACTTTTATAATTATAGCTTAGATCACAGTAGCCTGGTTTCACCAGACTTTCTATTTCATTTCACTTTATGAAAATAGTCTGGCTACTCACTCAGAGCTTACTTTTGCTGTATAACTTCAAAACATTTTCGAACAGCAATTTGTATTACTTGCTTAAAATGCATCATAGTTCTGATGATCAAACTTCATACTACACAACTGAAAACCTTACACATAGAAATAGATTGAGAACAAAACAGATTGTTCCGTTGTGAAAAGTAAATTCATAGGAGTGCACCAAGCCATGCTCAGAGCATTTGCATACCTGTGGGAGATGATTTGCCCTGAAAATGGACCTCTGTCATTTTTGCCCACAAAGTGAACAGGCTTCATCCTGATTGGCGAACCATGAGCTCACCTGCAGGGTGCTTGTGTGCTCCTTAATCTGTAGGCCATCCCAGTGTGTGTGTGTGTGTTTGCGTGTGCAAGGGGCGTAGCCAGATTGGGTGTCTCCGGGTGGCACAGCCCATTCGATTGAGATTCGATTGGCCACCCAAGGTGCCACCTCCTAGACTACGATTGGCCAACATTCAGCAAACATTCTTGCAGTTATTGGCTACATTGCTTATTGTTTTTAACATGTGAGTTTACAGTAGGCCTACAGGCTACTGCGTGTGCCTAAGGCACAAGCATATTTATCACATCTGCCAGTGCCCATTTATCTTATCACACACACACACACACACACACACACACAACCCAGTATTGCGACTGTGCAATCACGTCAGGTAGGCAAATTTTTATATTCTACCTACTCCCCCGACATTTGCCAGGTCCGTAAGTGTTGTATTGTAAATAGCCTACGGTCCCAATGTAGGCTAATATTGACATTGTGGGAAGTTAACATAGCTTAGGTCAGTGTTTCTTAACTGGTGGGTTGGGCTACAAAACTAGAAAAACACTCCGAGAGCGCAGACCTAGGCCAAGCGAAAACACAACCGCCTCCTGGATAACTCCCATTTAATCGTTTGTTCCGTGGGTCATTTCAGACCTTTCCTGAAAATTCCATCCATAACTTTTTGAGTTATCTTGCGAACCAACAGACAGACAAACAAGCCCCGATGAAAATAACCTCCTTTAAAAGCACATCAAAGAAACATGCAAATCAGAAAAGATTCTGGTTTACCTATTTGCACTGAAATAGTTCAACTTTCTATGCAAGCCTTAACATTTTGCACTGTATAGACTAGACTAGGCCTTATATTTTGTTGAACTTAGGCTAGGTGGGTGTAATATTTTTTTGTGTGTTGTATTTTAAGGTGAATTTGATTCACTGAGTGCATTCTTTCAGCTGCATAATGCCTGGTCCCTTGGACAGCTGACAATTTTGATAGTCCCAATAAAGATGAGATGTTGCGAAATTAATGTTTTGTCTTTTAGCCTAGGTAGTGTCTTAATCTTATAAAAAAAAAAGTTATTACGTCTGTCCCACATTGTCCCTCTTTACCATGCTACTTGTCCCACATTTTGTCTGACTGGAGGTGGTCACCCTAGTTGGACCTTTATTTAAACTAGAAAATGTAATTCCATGGAAGGAATTACCATTGCATGTAAATGCAAAAAGGTTGCTGACTGTGTAAAACATTCCTATTAGGTCTATAGTTAAAAAGACAACTAGGCTACGTACAGAAGAATAGATAAATAACAATAACCCAATTACATTTCCACTGAAATTACTTGGAAAGTCACATTTAAAAAGTGATTTATGAAAATGCATCAAAATTGTGGATATAGGCTAGGCCTATTATGGAAAATAACTCTTTAGGCTATTAGAATTTAAGACTGAAATGAAGTTGGCAACTTCAAACGAGTTGCAAGAGCTGACACTTTAGTAGCCTACAGTGAAACGACTGGTAGGATAGCTTATATAGCCTTCATATCTACACGAATGCAGGTTAAAAGTAGGCCATAGACACCATTGGAATACGGAATACAATGTCAAACAACGCCAATCAACTATGATGCAGCAACAGGTAGGATATCTAGCAAATGTAACGTTAGCTTACAGTAGGATATTTGTACAGGATGAGCTAGTATGTTCTTCGAAGTGTCTCCAGGTGTGTGATTGTCCTAATAGGAATGTACAAGCTGTTAACAAAGGTTTTTAATTTGTGAATGATACCGAAAAACCTAGCCTGGAGCAAGTTTGGTTGTCGTTAGCTAAATACAGTGTTAGATTTACGTTGACGTTAGGTTAGATTGTCTTTAGCTGTTGATAACGTTACCGAGAGCAAACCGGTTACTGTAACGATATAAACAAATCAAGTTAGGAGTAGCCTAACAGGAGACAAGACGATAACGTCCTGGTTTACAGCAGCTATGGCATGGTAGAATGTTTTCATAGCTGTTAGTAGCCTACTCAGCACGCAGCTACAGTTTAATGAGTAGACAAAACATTCAGGTTGCAGCGGTGGCATGGCTTTAGTTTGGATCAAAGATCCTTGATTACTGACAGCTGAGCACTGACGTAACAATTAGTCTTTGCCGCCAAAGGATCTCAATGTAAACTCTATGGGAATTTTAAACTCTTTTATCGTAAATATCTCAAAAAGTATGAAGTTCACAAATGTCAAAAATACAATCGTCAAATCTCCGTTACAAGGTCTTTGTAGGAGTGCTTGAATGACGTCAAACGGTTAAGTGGTTTTAGCGTTATAAATCGTTGATTTTGGTCGGAGGAAGAATAATTATCCCGATAATAAAAAGAACAGGGATAACAGTACATTGCATTTACATGCAATGTAATAAACTTTATTCGTAGCCTATGCCAGTCATTGCCATGGACATAGACAATGTTTATGTGACAGGGCATGTTAGATATAATCTAACAATAATTTAAAAAGCTAATTTTATAAAAGTATGTATCATTTTAAGATATCATTTTAAATGCAAGTTGGCTGCAACCCTTAACCAGCAAGCCAGCAAGACATAAAGCAATAGTTTAGATGAAGGTTAGCCTTAGGTTTTTTTTTTATTATTATTATTATTCCTATTTTGTAAAAACGTATAAAGTATTTAGTTTAGAAGTGTTTGCTGATTGTAATTTGATGTTGGATGATTTTGTTTAGTTCTTGCCAGCTCAGACAAAAAAAGCAGGTCAAAAACAGATGGCATAAGTTATTGTGGGGAAAAATGTTTTGGAGGAGTATCTTCATTTAATAGAATATAATAGAATATATTTTAATGTCCCGGGAATCTGTTTTAGCACAGTATAACCCAGCGGTAGACAATGCAAATAATTAACTTTAACATGTTTGTTTATCCAAATACAAATAAATTTGATGTGAGAGTATCTTTGTCCTTCTTTGTCCGTCAATTTAAGAGTGTGGTGTTTGGTGCATGGTTCTACTCGTGTGCTAATCTATCAACTTGAGCTTGTCCCTGTTTATCTAGATGCCACCCTTGAATTAATCAGTGCCTCACTAGGGCCACCCTTGTTAAAAATCCATAGAATCACCACTGGTGTGTGCAGAAAGAAAAGGGTGACTAAAAACCACCCTTAATTAACCACTATGTGAAACTGTCTTCTCATAATTATCTCTGTTGTGGTGATAGGCTTGTTCCACAGAGTGTGTTGTTAACCCAAAGTGCACAATAGTGATACACACAATAAATCTATTAGGCCTACATTGGTACTGAAAATGCATCATAGTTCTAATGATCGCCTATACACACACTTGAAAGTACATGATTATTTGATGCCAATTAGTGTACAACATGCAGACGTAATCCATACTGCTCAATCGGTTTTACCGGTATTCATATTAGTGTCCTGCAGTAAGGGGCTAGGGACAGGAAGACCCCAGACAGCATATCTTCATACTGTATAAATCACAGGGATTAAAGTTTTCCGGCACCGTGCCGGAATTCCGGCGTGCAGCCATTGACTGCGTTCATTTTTAAAAAAATATTAGGCCTATTTATTTGCTAACGCTATTGAAAAACACGCAGCATTCGTTAAGCTGAATTTCCTTTCCCTGCTCTCCCTCTCTGTCACTCAGCGTCACGCTCCCTTTAATACACAAACACACACACACACACACACTCAGACACAGTCCCCCCTTCGTGCACACCGAGTCTCCTTAACGAGATCATCCCTGGAAGCGTGGTCGCACTGATGCACCTGACGCTGCGGGTGGAAGCATAAGTTCTTCCGCAAATTTTGTAGACTATGCGTGCAACTTTACCAAACAGTATAGAAGTAAACGAATTCTCCTTGGCCCACTCTTAGTCCATGGGCCAGATGAGATGTCGGTACCACTCAAGGTGGCAAAGGTTGCTTATACTTTTTGAAAACATACATGTCTGTAGTTAACATTTTTGTATGATAGCCCTTCTGGAGTCACAGCTTAATTAGGGTTATCAGCTGTTAAAGTTACCCTCCCCCATTGAAAAAACACATTTTGACACAGGTGCATATCTTGCTATTGGCCTTTGTTAAAGACATATTTACATATTCTATTGTATTATGTTTGGTATCATTTTGAAGGGGACAATCTGAGCTTTCATTCAAGACCTTGTGTGAACACTTTGGACAAGTACAGCCAACCCTGTAGCTCTTCAAACTTTTAATCACACACATTTTCCTGCCATTCCGCCTAAATCATATTTTTTCTTTTAATCCTGTGGCATCAGGGAGCATCAAAGATACAAAATGCAAACATTGCAATACTGGCATGACTCTAAGGATTCAGAAAATGTATCATTTGCCAATATTATCTCATTCTGAGGGGGTGATATTCAGCCTTATATCAGGCATGGCGTTTTTCGAAGAAAGCAGACCAAACAGTAAGCAGACCAAAGTCAGTAAGATTCACACTCATTTTATAATTTTTTTGAAACAATGGGAATACAGCATAATCATTTTACATTCAATTAACAACTAGGAACAACCAACAATAGATTTGACATTTGTCAGGTACTGTGAAAATATCATTGTAGGCCTACAATGGTAATAATACAAACAAAATGATATGATATTAATAAAAGATTATACTATTAATAATAATAATGATAATAATACTAAACAGCCTTCAGAACATCAACGGTACTAAAACAGGTCATCATTTTCTGAATCTGACTCCCCAAGTTCAAATGAAGAGTTCTTTTCCAAAACGCTATATCCACCATTTTTATTTTTTTTTATTTTCATGAATTATTTTTTTACAATGTTGTTTTTCAAGTAATTTCACTTGACTGTATTGGGTTATGTTTAGTTGATTTATCTTTACTCAATCAAAACAAAACAACTGCAGTTTTTATTGATATTACCTGAAATACACAATTAAATAATATGAATTATTAATGTTTTCCAAAATGGATTTATAGCATTTTGGAAAAGAGCTCTTCAATATTGGCTGTGACTCCTCAGCTTTTTGGTTGCTGCAGGTCTGCAACCTACACATGTCTGTGCAGGACAGTCCATTGGATAGGCATGTGCAACCTGGCAGTTTGCATTAACGCACACATTGCACGAGAGCATCTCCAAAACCACCTCTGGTGCAGGTGGAGAACGCATCCAGTGAATGGCCAACTTGCCATCATTGGCCATCCATCCATGCTTTGTTGGGCTTGGCACCATTGGAAATGTTTGCAGACAGCCCCTCCAGACTGCTGCTTGGTAGTTGGCCCATTCGATGTGCAGGTAAAGACTGTCTTTACATAAAGGCAGCTGGCTTGATTCAATTACTCCCTTTTTGGCACGAAACAGCTGGTGACGCAGTTCATTAATTGTACCTGTGCTGCTATTAGCTACAGTATGTACATGCAACAGGTAAACTGCTCAATTTTCTGGAAAAGATCCTCAACTTTCACAGTTGACTCAGATAATCACTGACTTTGAGCCTGCATTAGATGCATGCAATGCATGCAGTAGCAAACGCGTGTCAGCTTCCTCGTGCATTGAGTGCAATTCTGTTACTTCCTCACACTTCTCCTTTGTCAGCTTGTAACAAGTTTCTTCACAGGTGATGAACAGAATTTTGCCATGCAGCAATTGTCTGTACTGTGGATGTTTCAATTCTTCCACCAGAAACTTGATGAGGCTGCTCTTGTTGGAGGAACTGCAAAGGAATTTCCTCCACTGTCTCACATAGTGTCCACCTACCAAGGTCCCTGTGCTGGAGAGTGGAGTCTGCACCCTTGTTTACTTGTTCAGCATCTTTGATGGAAGTTTGACGGTAGATATCGAAAACAAAATCTAGCCTCTCACTTTGTGCACCTTCTTGCAGGACTGACATCATCGCTGACTTTGCCACCTGTGCAAAGGTTCTATTGTCGCCATTCATTTTTTGAATAAGTCTCATCCCATCGATGATGCAGGTAGATGGTGTTGGGATGTGTTCTGCTGGAGACACATTCTTTTCGAGTTCTCTAGCAAGTGCAGCTTTGTTTGTTTTTCGTAAAGTGCCATCAGCATTGGGTGAGCAAGAACATCCTTCATATTAAGATTCCTGCTTTCAAGGATCATGTGGCTGAACAGGTTTCTGTCGGCCTTCAGAACAACATCTTGCCCTTTCTTTCCATGAGATCTTTTTGTGTTAATATCAGAGAATGTTTTGAGGCGTTGCTTGGTCATCTTGTCAAGGAATTTCAAAGATATTGGGTCCTTTTCTAGTCTTGAATGTTAATATGAAGGATGTTCTTGCTAGAGAACTCGAAAAGAATGTGTCTCCAGCAGAACACATCCCAACACCATCTATCTGCATCATCGATGGGATGAGACTTATTCAAAAAATGAATGGCGACAATAGAACCTTTGCACAGGTGGCAAAGTCAGCAATGATGTCAGTCCTGCAAGAAGGTGCACAAAGTGAGAGGCTAGATTTTGTTTTCGATGTCTACCGTCAAACTTCCATCAAAAATGCTGAACAAGTAAACAAGGGTGCAGACTCCACTCTCCAGCACAGGGACCTTGGTAGGTGGACACTATGTGAGACAGTGGAGGAAATTCCTTTGCAGTTCCTCCAACAAGAGCAGCCTCATCAAGTTTCTGGTGGAAGAATGGAAACATCCACAGTACAGACAATTGCTGCATGGCAAAATTCTGTTCATCACCTGTGAAGAAACTTGTTACAAGCTGACAAAGGAGAAGTGTGAGGAAGTGACAGAATTGCACTCAATGCACGAGGAAGCTGACACGCATTTGCTACAGCATACATTGCATGCATCTAATGCAGGCTCAAAGTCAATGATTATCAATGCTGAAGACACTGATGTCATGGTGCTTTGTCTTGCATTCCAGACAGACATCACCTGTCCTGTTTATCAGAAATGTGGAACACAGAATAGCACTCATTTTGTTGACATTGCTAAACTGGTAGGCTCAATTGGATATGGCGTGTGTGATGGCCTAATTGGCCTACACGCCTTCACGGGCTGTGATTCCGTCAGTGCATTTGCTGGTCAAGGCAAGTTGAAAGCCCTGAAGATGTTGAAAAAGGACACCTCATACCAAGACACCAGTCAACTGGGAAAGCCGTGGAATGTAACTGAGGATCTTTTCCAGAAAATTGAGCAGTTTACCTGTTGCATGTACATACTGTAGCTAATAGCAGCACAGGTAAAATTAATGAACTGCGTCACCAGCTGTTTCGTGCCAAAAAGGGAGTAATTGAATCAAGCCAGCTGCCTTTATGTAAAGACAGTCTTTACCTGCACATCGAATGGGCCAACTACCAAGCAGCAGTCTGGAGGGGCTGTCTGCAAACATCTCCAATGGTGCCAAGCCCAACAAAGCATGGATGGATGGCCAATGATGGCAAGTTGGCCATTCACTGGATGCGTTCTCCACCTGCACCAGAGGTGGTTTTGGAGATGCTCTCGTGCAATGTGTGCGTTAATGCAAACTGCCAGGTTGCACATGCCTATCCAATGGACTGTCCTGCACAGACATGTGTAGGTTGCAGACCTGCAGCAACCAAAAAGCTGAGGAGTCACAGCCAATATTGAAGAGCTCTTTTCCAAAATGCTATAAATCCATTTCGGAAAACATTAATAATTCATATTATTTAATTGTGTATTTCAGGTAATATCAATAAAAACTGCAGTTGTTTTGTTTTGATTGAGTAAAGATAAATCAACTAAACATAACCCAATACAGTTCCTCTGAAATTACTTGGACAACATTTAAAAAAAAATAATTCATGAAAATAAAAAAAAATAAAAAATGGTGGATATAGCGTTTTGGAAAATAACTCTTCATTTGAACTTGGGGAGTCAGATTCAGAAAATGATGACCTGTTTTAGTACCGTTGATGTTCTGAAGGCTGTTTAGTATTATTATCATTATTATTATTAATAGTATAATCTTTTATTAATATCATATCATTTTGTTTGTATTATTACCATTGTAGGCCTACAATGATATTTTCACAGTACCTGAAAAATGTCAAATCTATTGTTGGTTGTTCCTAGTTGTTAATTGAATGTAAAATGATTATGCTGTATTCCCATTGTTTCAAAAAAATTATAAAATGAGTGTGAATCTTACTGACTTTGGTCTGCTTACTGTTTGGTCTGCTTTCTTCGAAAAACGCCATGCCTGATATAAGGCTGAATATCACCCCCTCAGAATGAGATAATATTGGCAAATGATACATTTTCTGAATCCTTAGAGTCATGCCAGTATTGCAATGTTTGCATTTTGTATCTTTGATGCTCCCTGATGCCACAGGATTAAAAGAAAAAATATGATTTAGGCGGAATGGCAGGAAAATGTGTGTGATTAAAAGTTTGAAGAGCTACAGGGTTGGCTGTACTTGTCCAAAGTGTTCACACAAGGTCTTGAATGAAAGCTCAGATTGTCCCCTTCAAAATGATACCAAACATAATACAATAGAATATGTAAATATGTCTTTAACAAAGGCCAATAGCAAGATATGCACCTGTGTCAAAATGTGTTTTTTCAATGGGGGAGGGTAACTTTAACAGCTGATAACCCTAATTTAGCTGTGACTCCAGAAGGGCTATCATACAAAAATGTTAACTACAGACATGTATGTTTTCAAAAAGTATAAGCAACCTTTGCCACCTTGAGTGGTACCAACATCTCATCTGGCCCATGGACTATCTCGTGCGCACTGACACCCGCTCCTCGACATGCACATTTAATCCAAACAAAACATTCACAATCGTGAACGCAATGACGCACAGAAGACGACTAGCTGAATTATTGTTAAATACGGTTAGCATCAGTAGGCTATGCTGCACACATCTGATTAAAACTCTGCATTCAAGTTGACTGACCATCTCAATACCAATGTTTTTCAACTCCAAGATTTAAAGGGCCTGTCCCAAAGAGGAAAAGTATGAGCTTACCTTGAAACTTAAACACACGTGGGGACACTGAACAGTCCAACCAGCTAGAGTATGATAAACTAGCCAACTATGCTACTTTGTTTACAATATTTTGAGGCTTCAATCAAACAGCTGAATTTAAGAGGTGAAGTTGTAATGTGAATAGCAGGCTATAAGCTGCATAAAGTTTGCTGTTATGAATCTCAGAAATGTCAGTATATAGAATGTATAAATAATTGTGTGTGTGTGTGTGTGTGTGCTTTACATCTTGTTAAAAAATCATTAAATAAATAAATTCACATTATATGAAAGCAAAGCGATAAAAAGTCAGACATGAGGCGACCACCACACATTGCCTTCTAATCTGTGGGAAACACTGTTATTACTCTTTAGAAAGAGAATAATTGTCTTTTTTTTAATACCTTAACTTAAATGGTTTGCAACTAAATCTTATTCTTCAAATGCCTGCCTTCCAATTTCACATATCCTTGACACCTTATGATTGTAGGTCAATTTGTAACCTGTCAAAGACAAAGATTAGCAGCAAAACTTGATATAAAAAGAAATCCTAAATGCTACATAACAAGTAGCATATTGTAGTGTGTTGGACTACTATTGCCTATTGGCCTTTCTTGGTGTCCAACATCACAAACAACGCCTGTGTCGTGTGCAAACACTCCAAAAAATAAACCGGTTTCCAATCGATCGACCAACATAGTGTCGTATAGAGTCGCATGCACGAGTCTAAAAAAGTTCAGGCTCAGGATTTTTTTTTGCTTTAATCCCTGAAATCAGGCCACGGGTGGATTTGTGTTATAGATACAAACTATGGATACGCAAGGTTTTGAATTGGTGGTGGTTGGTGAGGCTCCCCCTTCACTGTGAATCGGTTTTGAATGTCATGAGAAGGGCCTTTCACAGGACACAGTCATGATGCACCTGTATCGACCCCAGGGTTTTTTTTTTTCTGCTGGATAGGATATTCAAAAACCTTTAAACAAAAACACTTTGTAAACAACATAACCAATGTTGAACTGATACTAAACAATAATGACATTTAAAAACGAGTTTTGAGCAAGACTTTTGCTTGCGTCAGCATTGCAGTGGTCTATAATGGAAGACTGGGGAATAATGGAATGAGGCAAGCAGGTCAAAAAATGAATGTTATTGTATACCATTTCATACCAGTTCAACTTCTTCCAGTGTTGTGCAGTTCTGACAGAACATGAGGCATGTTTGTATTCAGCCAGATCTGTGCAGCACTGCAAACAACAATACATTTGTGGTAACAAAATATTCTGAGCTATTCTTCCGCCCCACCCCATGTCACCTATATCTGCCATTTCAAGTTTTGTTTTCTCTGAAACGAGAAGGCTGTGCTAGGAGATTACAAAGGAAAAGCAGGAAGCATTGAATGCATACAACGACATCGGTCCACAGTGTCTTTGCTCCTTTCCAAAGGTACCGTATTCATACCACTTAACAACTTATTTTTTTATCTTTGTAATTATAACATCTGTGGAGAGTGAGTGTGTGTCTTTAACCTATTTAACTTTCAATATAGGCTATGATCATACACTCTTAGAAAAAAGGTGCTATAATGGTTCTATTGCTTCATATGACACCCTGAATGTTCTTTAAACCATTTTGAAGGGTTCATCAGAGGAGCTCCTGCCTGCGTGGTTCTATATAGCACCCCAATAATCCCTTTTTTAAAAGAGTGTATCCCTCATGTGTAGCCTACTGTGCTTACTTACTTGTGGGGAAAATGTTGATAGTGTTATAAGAGCACTTCTATAATATTTCTGTAACTAATGCTACGAAATATGGTTTTAAAATGTTATATTTCTCTTTGTTTTTATTTAGAATTTAAAGACAGTTTTTGCCATTTAGTTCTCTAAAACAATGCTTTCTCATT
Source organism: Sardina pilchardus (assembly GCF_963854185.1). Taxonomy (NCBI): domain Eukaryota; kingdom Metazoa; phylum Chordata; class Actinopteri; order Clupeiformes; family Clupeidae; genus Sardina; species Sardina pilchardus. Next base: position 12,682,178 of record NC_085005.1, on the reverse strand, counting down.
CTCCCTTCAGTCATGCCTATAGAGACACTCAATGAATTGAGGCAGCTTCGAAATTCAAAATGCTTTGGTTGCCAAAAGCCAAGGCATGGACTTCAACTTCTGTACTGGCTAGCTAAAGATTTCATCCGCTTCGAGTCCAATCAAATGTTTGCTACATATAACCCAGAAGATGGCTATTTTGGTTTCCACAAGTTTTACAACTGGGAGGATAATGGAAATTCACTCCTCCCTAAGAAGATTACTTGCCATTATTATGAGGTTGGCAACCTAAATGAGGAAGCTGCTGAGGACCTTCCTGGCTACGTCACAGAACAATACACCGGCCTCCTGGACAACAGCAATACTGACCGCATTATTTTAGACATGGATGTTGATAACCGTATTTCTAAAGTATATATAACTCGGCATTCTGACAACAGAAATTTCTCACCTGGTGACACCTATCGCATAAGCCAAGGTCTCATAAAATGTATAAGGGGACTGAATTTGAACAAATTTCTGGAAGAGATGGATAAACAGGAGTTTACAACTGTACATATTAGGCCTACACAACAGCATCAGTCTGCAGTGTTAGTGCTCCGTTCAAAAGGTACAGTATTACTGCAGCTTAACAGCTGCTTATTTTTGTTAGGGCCCGAGCACCGAGGTGCGGCCGCTGTAGCAGCGGCTGCACCGTAGGTGCAAGGCCCTATTGTTTTTGCTCAGATTATTATTATTATTATGCTCTCATCCTCTTAGCCCGTGCCACGTGTGGCCTTTTTTCACCAACTTGGCATGCTCTAAAACACATACATGCACGAAAATGAACCAAATTTGATGGGCATGTGTGTTGTATTAATCTGAACAACTTTTACATTTAAACTACATATATGAATCTTAGACGAATTTGAGTTATGATTATGATTATGATTTTGGCACATCATGTATTTTGAAACACTTCTCCTAGACGGTTTATCGAAATGATGTCATATGGGCAGTAAAATGACCATGAGGGGTTGCCCAAGAGAAATTGCGAACAGATTTTTGAAGCGTATTGAAATGGCGAAGGATTGAATTATGGCGACTTATTAAAGAAACAGGAAGTTTGTGTTACAGGCAGAAAAAAGGTAATAATTTGGATGTAAATTGGCAGCTACATGGGAAATTGCTACTGCTAGTCAGAGACAGGGCTTTGACCTAAGGTGTGGCTTCGGGACTCTATAGCGCCACCTAGCAGCGAGTTGTCCGTCGTGGTTGACACAAACATTCACGAAAATGAACCAAATTTGGTGGGCTTGTGTGTTATTGCTATTGCTAGTCAGAGACAGAGCTCTGGCCTAGGGTGTGGCTTAGGGACTCTATAGCGCCACCTAGCAGATTGTGTGTTGTGGTTAACGCATACATTCACGAAAATGAACCAAATTTGGTGGTTTTGTGTGTTATTGCTGCCGCTACTGAAAGATAGAGCTCTGGCCTAGGGTGTGGCTTAAGGAGTCTACAGTGCCACCTAGTGTGTGGTCTGTTGTGGTTGACGTGTACATTCACGAAAATGAACCAAATTTAGTGGACTTCTTTCGTATTGCTATTGCTAGTTAGAGCTCAGGCCTAGGGTGTGGCTTAGGGACTCTATAACGCCACCTAGCGTGTTGTCTGTTGTGGTTGACACATACATTCACGAAAATTGACCAAATTTAGTGGGCATGTGTGTTGCTCATGCACATGCACACCAACCCACACATGTTGCTTTGTTAGATTCCGAAATGTCACGGGTCCGCACCGCAGGTGCTCGGGCCCGCCATCGCCGCTTGCGGCTATATTTATCTTTGTAATTGTATCATCTATGGATACTGTATGTGGGTTTTTAACCTATTTTAACTTAAGTTACCATCATATTTGTCATTCAAGTGTAACCTGTAGAGACTACACTTAACAACTTTTTACTTGTTTACTATCATATAAGACTGTTTAGGCCTATATTTACTCAAAGCATTGCAGATTTCAGCCTTCTGGGAAAGTGTAACAAGGGTATAAATGAAAAGCAATCATTGACTGTATCCGTTTTTTAGTGTGAATAAGTGCGCTCATTTATTTCCTGTGAAGCGTTAACTGTGTTGTAACGGCATCTTCTGTTATGCTCCACATCTTCACTCCGACACTGAATATCTTGTTTGTCCCATGATAACAATTTTAACACATGCATAAATCCCTCTTTATCTTAACGCGCAACACCGAACCCGGTCCACTAATTACGCTAATAGTAGTGGCAGGTTCAAACACACCTGGCTCCACCGGAAACAAGCGAGCGTACACGTAGTCTATTTTTAATGACACCAGATGGTGGCTCATAGGAAGGGTAATGTTATTAACAACATGATAGTACAGCCTATATTATAGTAGGCCTATATAAGAGCACTTCTACAAGCTTTCTAATTGACGCTTTCTCATTCTCCCCTCAATCATGCATGTAGAAACCCTTGATAAATTGAGCCAGCTTCGGGATTCCTCCATTGGTCGCCCAGAGCCAAGGCATGGACTTCGACTTCTACCCCGGCTGGCTAAGGACTTTATCAGGTTCCAGTCAAATGAAATGTTTGCTAAATCTAACCCAGAAAATAGTTGTTTTGATTTGCACCAGATTTGCGTGGACAATGATGATGACGATGATGATGATGATGATGATGATAACAAACCACTCATCAACAATCATCAGAACATGACTTATTATGAGGTTGGCAACTGTGAGGAAGCAGACAACAGCAAAAGGTCTACTGACCGCAGGCAAGAAGACTGTCCCAATGGCAAGTGTGTATCTATGTGTATCATAGTGTTTATTGTTGTTGCTGTTTCGCTGTGGGTTTCGCTGAGAAACAAATGGCACTGAACAACACATGCTGAACTTGAATCAAACATTCTTTAGAATCCAGGTGATCAACCTTCTGCTTTCACTTCTGAATGACATTCCATTGCAAGAAGTGACTGGACTAGCCTGCTTTCGGAGTGATATGAAAGACACAAAAACAGGCACAAAACCTGTTTCCACTGACAGCGGTAATTGCAAGAATTTATTTTACTGTAGAACATTTGGAAATCATATTCAAGTCAATGGAGTGTTCGACTAGCATTGTGAAGAGCCTATAGCCTATACTAAATATTCTTAATGTAAACTTTCATGTCCCTTCTCTTGTAAGGGCCATTTTTATCTCTGTTTCACACTCTCACTGACACTAGCGTGACATGTCTACTATCAAACTTTATCACGCAAATCAGATCAAATAAGCGTAGGCTATTGTGCACCGTCTACAAATTATTTGGGAGTTGAGAAGTTAAGAATGTGATATAGGCTACAATGTATTTTCATTAGGTGAGTATGGTGGAAGGTGGGAGTTTATACTGTGTATTTCCCATGATCATTCCTGATTTTGTACCCATTTATATTTCTGGTCTATACATTCTATATATATATATATATATATATATATACATATACAGTACAGGCCAAAAGTTTGGACACACCTTCTCATTCAATGAGCTTCCTTTATTTTCATGACTATTGACATTGTAGACTCACACTGAAGGCATCAAACTATGAATTAACACATGTGGAAAACAAAAAAGTGTAAAACAACTGAAAATATGCCTTATATTCTAGTTTCTCTGGATGAGCTTCAAGAGGTAGTCACCTGAAATGGTTTTCACTTCACATGTGTGCCCTGTCAGGTTTAATAAGTGTGATTTATTGCCTCATAAATGGGGTTGGGAATCAGTCGTGTTGTGCAGAAGTCAGGGGTGATACACAGCTGATAGTCCTACTGTTAGAATTTGTATTATGGCAAGAAAAAAAGCAGCTAAGTAAAGAAAAACGAGTGGCCATCATTACTTTAAGAAATGAAGGCCAGTCAGTCCAAAAAATTGGGAAAACTTTGAAAGTGTCCCCAAGTGCAGTCGCAAAAACCATCAAGCGCTACAAAGAAACTGGCCGTCCCAGGAAAGGAAGACCAAGAGTCACCTCTGCTGCGGAGGATAAGTTCATCCGAGTCACCAGCCTCAGAAATCGCACGTTAACAGCAGCTCAGATTAGAGACCAGGTCAATGCCACACAGTTCTAGCAGCAGACACATCTCTAGAACAACTGTTAAGACGAGACTGCCTGAATCAGGCCTTCATGGTAGAATAGCTGCAAGGAAACCACTGCTAAGGACAGGCAACAAGCAGAAGAGACTTGTTTGGGCTAAAGAACGCAAGGAATGGACATTAGACCAGTGGAAATCTGTGCTTTGGTCTGATGAGTCAAAATCGGAGACCTTTGGTTCCAACCACCGTGTGGACTGCAGAGTGAAGGCAAAAGGGCCAACAAGTGCTAAGCATCTCTGGGAACTCCTTCAAGACTGTTGGAAGACCATTTCGGGTGACTCTTGAAGCTCATCAAGAGAATGCCAAGAGTGTGCGAAGCAGTATTAAAAGCAAAAGGTGGCTACTTTGAAGAACCTAAAATGTAAGACATATTTTCAGTTGTTTCACACGTTTTTGTTAAGTATATAATTCCACATGTGTTAATTCATAATTCTAATGCCTTCGGTATGAATCTACAATTTTCATAGTCATGTACAGTAGTATGAAAATAAAGAAGGGGTGTCCGAATGAGAAGGTGTGTCCAAACTTTTGGCCTGTACTATATATACACATTAGGCTATATATATTATATTATATTATTTAGATTTATATATATATATATATATATATATATATATATATATAGACTGACTTTCTAGACACTTCTGTTACTCCCAGGTGTGGTTCCTTGTCTATAGATACTGGGTGTGCAGGAATGGGCGGCGTTCACACATTGATTGTCACTGAGTGTAGGAACTGCACTAAGTACTCAGACACTAATCCATTAACATTTGGCCATATGCACACACACACACACACACACACACACACACACACACACACACACACACACACACACACACACACACACACACATACTTTCATGGTAACCTTAAGCCAAGATTCTTCTTTTCAGAGATACTGGTGAATCATTTGGGTGCATCAATGAGATAATAAAGCCTGTTTCCTATTGACCATCATTCTGACTGAGTTTCCAGATATCTTTGGTAGGAAAATTACTATCACCATACTGTAAAAATATAGTATTTATAAAAAAAATTGTCTTGAAAGGGAGCATGAAATCACTTTTCAAACCTTCCATATCTGTCTATTTAATCTATTCCTTCATCAGAACACTGGCTTGATTAAAGCCGCCCTTGGCAGGATTAGCTATATTTCCCCCTCTGCTGGAGAAAGTGTGCACGCTATTTCTTATTAACTGTGGAAAAAAGAAACGATAAAGGACATGGATCTGTTTACAAGCTAGCGAAACGGTTAGCATAAGTTCAGCAGAACAATGAAAAACACAATTTAAAATGAGTTTCTTGTTTCTCACTTCTCTTACCCGGACGGTAAGTCTCAATATTGCAAGGTTGGTTTTTCGGCCTAGGGGACACTAGAGAAAGCGGGGAAAGTCACTATTTTTCACCGGAACGGTCACTTCATCATCCAAATGATATCTTTATTAAGCTATTGATTACGCTGAAATAGTTGCCAAGTTCCCCTTGGAGAGCAACAGCTTTCCTATATGAGTAATTAATCTACAGTCATCAGGCCAACTATGCTGATCTGTACATCTACCCTAAATACTGTATCAGACATGTAGCCTACCATGTGTAGGTCACAACTGAACATATCAAGTGGTACAAACATAACCACCAAACCTCAGAACACAGAACGTGGGATTAAAACAACCCGTGGAATTCTATTACCTTAAAACATCAACCTAATGGTGCACCGACATGTAATACAGAAAATGAAGACATTGTCAGTGTTTGTACAGAATGCTTGATAGGTGATGCACAGGGCAACTTTTTGGGCATTGGCAACCACATAACCAGTTCCATGTGTTTTGATTGGATGTTCTCAAGAAATATAAATTGCCCAATCTCAAAGGGAAAGTGCCAGAACAACAATACTCACGAGGTCAACAATATTGTTCAGAAAGTTGCCCTTGTGTATCATCAGCTTTGGAGGAGACATAGGCTACACATCACAGTCAAAGTTCTTCCAAAGTCCTACCAAAAACAGGCAAATGTAATGTAAGTGTGGGTGAGAAAGTAGCCATGTGGTTGAGTGAGTGGATTGGTGTGAGAGAGGGAGTGTACTCATCTTGCACTGGATCTTCTCCCTGAATCTCAATATTCTGATTGACAATTTACTAAATCAGCACATTCAAAGCCTGCATTAATTGTTTTGCCTTTTATGATGTCATCACATCATCATTGGTTTTACCAAAAAAGATTTGCCAGTATTTGTAAACTACAAAAATACACCTAAAAAGTACTTTGTAGTCATTTTCTCCAACCAAATAAAATACACATGACAAAATACTATTTTGTACTTGAAATATGTATTTTAAAAACATGGATCACAAATAGGCCTACTGCCCATCTCTGAACCAGGGCAGTTGGCAAGTAGGCAGTTGGGAAGTAGCAGCCCCGTTTGTTTATGTTCCTGCAGAGACCTTCTGCGCCTGTGCAGACTGACACTGCTCCATTCACATGGGTTGCGTTACGGAGCTTATGAGCACCCTGTGTTTTCAATTATTCATGTGTTGTTGCTCTGGAGTCTCGGTGTAGCCGCCAGGCTCCCTGACAACCAGCAAACAGACACAGACACACTTACCTTTCAGCTAAACAAACGTTCAGTGCTAAACTAACATTCCAGTTCAACTAATTACGCACAGAAGATTGAGTCCATTGCACCCTAGTCCTATTGTCGCGAGCATTTTGACATTAGGCCTAGGATATATTTAGATTATTCTTAGCCAGACATGGCAACAGCAAGCAAAATGCAATAGAAATAAAAAGTATCACCAGCCATCCCGTTGTAGATACCTTTGTCGTATACAATTCCAATATATTCTGTTTATTGTGTCGGGATTAAATCGTCACCAGCGTCAGCAATGCGCATGCGTTATGTGTCAGCACTGCAGACGGAATTTTCTCACTGATGCTCTCTGCCGACTGAGTGCCTGACCCAGCTGTCAGCTCGCGTCCATCTATGTTGGTGGTGTATGTCTCTATATCGTAGACCTGCAATAGCCATGCATACGTATACAGATTCATAGAAGTGCGATTGCCTAGAAGGCAGGAAACGTAGAAAGAAAGGTATGGAGTCGTCTGCATTCGCTCGATCGGTAATGCGAAACGAATGAAGCTTGGGGAACTCTTGTCATCAAGGACTCGGTTTACGGTCACCCAGATCAGAGCAGTATCATGTCTGCCTCGGCGTCAGCCCAAGAGAGATCTCAAAGAGACGAGATATGTAAGCAACGGAAATTTTTGTCTTTTCTTTTTTACCAAGCTGTGAGAGACCTCAAGCCAGTATGGATGCTAGAGGACATGCGGACAATGGAGACGTTTTACTGGGAGGAAGATGCCAGCCAGAGAACATATACCCCATCAGAGGCTTTGCTGTACGCTATCGTGCATGACCATCAGGGTTATGCACAGTATTTGCTTAGTCATTATTCGGACGAGGCCTTGGCCATGCCTGGTGAGCGTTTTTGTTGCTGCCCATCCTCTGCACCGCACTTGGCTATGGCTGTGAGATATGACAGGCGCGACATACTTGGACTTATATTGCAGGTGGCGCACCGACTCCCGAGTTTGCGGTCATATATGAACCGTGGTGGATGTTTTCATTTGGAGGACGGCAAAACCCCTCTCCATTTGGCCTGTGAGCTGTTGCGCTCTGAAGCGGTCATTTTGTTACTTGGAAATGGTGCTTCGCCTCAGGCTGAAGACCACAACGGAATGACGCCCCTTGACGTTATTTTGGAACAGCTTTGGGATTCAAAGGTTAATGCTGTGGCCAAAAAACTGTGTTTGGACAACTTGTTGATGTTCATGCCCGATATCCGTTTCAAAATGAAGACATCTTTAGAGAAGGACCCTAAGCGCTGGTCCAAATTAATTGGAGAGGACAAATTTAACTACCTCGTCGGAAAGAATCCGGCTCCACTGTTCCTCATTACTATGCAAAAGATCCTCCAGCACTTGCCCCCCGAGCAATTTCCTAAGAGCCTGGACGATTTGCCCATTCCCTCATCTCTGAAACCTCTCCCCGTTTCTTGCAAACAGCGAGGCAAGTTGAAAGTATTCTAGCCTGACATGACTGATGAGTTTTCCTTGGATAGGCCTGTTTGTTGTTGTTTAAGCATGCTAAGTATATGTCTGTGTATGTAGAGCATGCTTTAACAACGTCCATGGCGATGAATTGCTGTCCGACGCAAAATACATTTGAATGAGGATCAAACATTGCAACAGCAACTGTGCATTCAGTGTGACATGAATTGTTAAATGATCGAACTATCAATATATGAAATGTTTTTAACAATTTCAGAAGAGACTATTATGCAACAATGGATAAGACCTTTTTAATTGTTTTTACTAGGCATATGCCGTTTATGACTTTCTTTACATCATCATACAACTTACCTCAATCTGGTGTCACATGCGACTTCAAAGATCAGGGTCATTCAACTGCTTTTTAACACAATATAAAACATGTGGTTTTTACATCAGAATGTTTTCTTTTACGAGGACCTATTGTGTTGGTAAACACCAAACATACTTCAGCTTGTTTATTGGCTACATTGGACATTTGGTGCTAGCCTTTTTGTGGGTTATTTCTAACAAAACATTCATTGGAATGCGACAACATCCATTGGTATACATTTTGTTCCATTTTAATGCCACTCACCAAGTAAATGAGCTATTACACTGTACTGGTTCTCCATCTTGTTTACTCTATTTGATTGCATGGACATTTGGAATTTCTGTCATTTAAGATCACTAGGACAGTGGAACAGGTTTCTACATTGTAACAGACTGATAAGAACTTAGGCAAACTTGGAACATGAGAACCTGTTTTTAAAGGCCACACCTGCTGTTTAGAAAACAACAGTGTAAACATATTTCCCCTGTGTGCCAGTTTTGTTCTGAACTTTTCTGAGTGCATCTGTGCTCCTGAAGCGCTAATAAAATGAATACACCATGTACCAACATGTTGCTGCTGAAAGAGACCGTCCCAGCTCGCCTTGCTCCCTTTGTTTTGTTTGGGGGGTTTTGTAACAGGGAAGGGGAGAAAGCTTCTATTTGTATGTGGGGGTTGTCCTTTTGGGTCTGTGGGGGGTTGTCCTTTTGACCCTATCCAAGCTAGGTTACTTCAGAACAGCAGGTTTTTTGAAGGAAGGTTAAAGTTCCCTCAAGGCAAGCGTACTTAACAGCAACTAAGAATCTGACTGCTGACAAGGAGTTTAGTAATCTTTCTGACAGATTGTTAACCAATAACATGAAGTTTTCATTAATCATATCTTTTTAAAAGCCACCAGAATCCCACATGTATGCCTTAGCTATTTAACATTTCGATTAATCAGACTATTTAGAATGATCATGAAATGTGTAACTTATCTCAAAGCAGAGCAGTTCAAAGCCATGTAATAGATTAGGCTACTCAACCAGCTACTGAAAAACAGCTATGGGCCTTTATATCCCAAATGGCTGAACACAAACCAATTGTTATTATAATATTGTGATAAGTGATTAATAATACAATTGGAATGTCAATGTTATAACATGACCTTTTTAGAAGGAATTGTGGTTTGGTTATGGCTTCTTTAGTGTTCATCTTTCATCTTTAAGATATAGAACCTCCAGCCTTATTTCATTGCAGGGATTATTACACAACACTACAGAGAACAATTTAAAGGACAAAGAGGTTGCAAAGAGTTAAACGAGCCTCAGGTATGTTTATTCACAGGAGCAGCGTGGATTTGAGGGATTTTGAAAGGTGTGTTGCTCATTTGGCATGATGACATCCTGATGATCACAGGGGTCTTATTCACTATTCATTATGCAGTTGAATGCAGTTCATCAGAGGAAAAAAGGCTTCAGAAGGCTTGTTATCTGATGCATTCATGGAGACAGCAAAAACAGAGGATTTTGTTGAAGGTACACTCTGATGCGTGATCACTCTGCTAATCTCACAAAGCAGCTGATATAGTTTGACAATGCTAAATTCTATGAAGCGAGACAACATTTAACACTACAAAGTTCAAATGGATAAGCCAGCACTATGAGAGCTTCATCATATAGATAGATAGATAGATAGATACTTTATTGATCCCCAAGGGGAAAATCAAGAATATTTCATCATAGTGGCCTCATCTGATTGATTTGCCAAGGAATAACCTCACCAAATGACTAAACTCATCTACTGACACACTATGTTCTGATGATTTGATAGGCCTACACAGTCTGAAAAAAGAAGGTAGGTAGTCACTGGCAGCATGATCACATCATATTGTAGACTGGGAATACCCATGCAATCTTTTGACACATCTGGGATTTACTCCACCGTTCCGTCTGGCCAATAGGCCATTGAAGCCTATAAGCAATGTTACTTCAACATAAACACTCAAATGCAATCACTAATCTGACATGGACGTGTATTTCTTTGGATCTGAGTAAACAACTGCTTTTAAAACCTTTGTTTACACGCAGGGTTAGAATTCCATGGTGGCTGCGGCGTTCCCCCTTGTATTGCCCATGATGCCCCTATGTAGGCTATTTGAGTTTGTTAAAGCTGAGATTGTGTAAGTGCTTAAATTGTTCAATACATGATTTCATAACAGGCTTAATATAATAAATTTTAAAAATAGCCAGACATCTATTACAATCAGATGATTTAAAGTTCTATGTAATATGTCATGTTTCTTGTTTTTGTAATGTTTCATATACTGATGCAGGACTACTGCTGCAGGACCAATCCCTTATCACAATATTATAATAACAATTGGTTTGTGTTCAGCCATTTGGGATATAAAGGCCCATAGCGGTTTTTCAGTAGCTGGTTGAGTAGCCTAATCTATTACATGGCTTTGAACTGCTCTAGCTGCTTTGAGATAAGTTACACATTTCATGATCATTCTAAATAGTCTGATTAATCAAAATGTTAAATAGCTAAGGCATACATGTGGGATTCTGGTGGCTTTTAAAAAGATATAGGCTATATACAATTTTGATCATTGTTTAGCCTACTGTATAGTTAATGTTGGCCTTGGTGCCCTGCTGAAGGCCAAGTGCCCTTGCCCCCAAAAATATTAAATTCCAAGCCTGTTTACAAGATTGTTACACTTTTAAAATGATTTGGTACGGATTTATTGTGCCAATTTCAGTTTAATTTCACTGGTAGTTATCCTGCTGGAAGTTGTAAGTCAGTGAACTTTTTCCAGACCCACTCCCAGTTCTACAATTGTGAAGGTCTGGGTGTTCCCAGTCTATCTATATTGTGCAAACTGGACACAATGTAATTGTTTCAAAGAGTTGCTTTTACTGGTGTGTGATGTGATGATCTGAAGATAATTTGGTTCCTTGAAAGAAAAATAATAATAATAATAATAATATTTTGCATTATCAACTTCACAGTGAAATGTTCTGGTATTCCATATCTACAACTTTAAAAATCCAGAAAATGTTCTCAGAAATCTTGTGTTTATAAGTAATAAAGCATGAATGAGGTTGGTAAAGGGTATACCCATGGTAGTTGTTTGGCCGTGCTCCAGACTGCTCTGGACATCTCCAGACAGAGTCCACAGGCATAGGGATTGATCTTGCCTAGGGGGGGCCTGAATGGAATGTCACTGAGGCTTTATTTTCATGTCTCTGGCTAGTGCTGAATCTGTAATGACTATGTTATGTTTTTATAATTAAGTATCTTGTGATTTTTCCGGGGAAAATAAAATGGGGATTTTGTATTATTCCTGTTAAAGTCTCACGGGGACGAAGAAATCAGAAATGCAGACGTTTTGCTTTTCACTCTTTCGTCTTCTGCCTTCGAGTGGATGCTGTGGCCTTCAATATGTTAAGACAGCAAACTTTGCTTTTTGCCAACCCGGAACTAACTTGCAAAGATACGTAGCTTCAATTAACACCCGGATCTGCTTATAAGGGTAAGATGGCAGCTTGGGTTACTTTTTAGGCAAACTTCAGAGGTCTAATTGGCAGACATCTGCAGGACATTCAAATGTGGTGGCAGGTTCATCTGGATTCACAGGTTCTAGCTAAAGGCTAAGGATACAAGGATTCAAGGAGGTTTATTTGTCACATGCATATCATTACTAAAGTTAAGAATGCAGTGAAACAAAAACAAAGTGAACAAACAATTTAGAAATACTATTTTAGGCACTAATTGTCAGCTAAATTGTTATTTTAAATACCAGTTTTGGTACCACACACACACAAAAAAAAAACTTGGCGGACTATCTTTTTTTGTTATTAAAATAATGTTTGCCAGATGTGAGAAAAGCAAGTTTGTAAATCCCAGTTGAACTTGTGAAGTAGCCTAAACACCCAAGTGTGAATGGTTTATAGGCAGATATGCCTACATTTAGCCCCCCTGTGTGATCTGACTGCCTGGGTGTAGACACAGTATTGTTTGCTGCAGACATCTGGGTGCTTGTCTCTGCTATGCCATGCAATGTCTACCTGGGTATAAGTAGGCTATCCCCACTGGATAAAAATAGCATTGTTGACTATTGATGCCGAGGTGCAAAGCTTTTGCGATTTTACTGCAAGGGGCATAGGATGAAAGATCATAGGTTCCTCATGGATTCTAAAGACTTAGAGTGCCCTCATACAGTATAGCAGAGAATGGCGTTTGTGGCGCTTCTCACATTATTTATAATTATTAGCACTGTCAGTTGATTATACCACGATTATATGGCATGAGAACAGAGTGGTGTACCCTAGATAGTCTGAAGAGGGAGCTGTAACCCTGAATTAAAAAAAAAAAATCTGTTTACCGTTAGATCCAGAACAGAAATCATGTTTGTTTTCAAGTTCTATGAATGAAAGACAGACAGAAAACACAGACAGGACTCAGCGTTCACAGCAGCAAAAATAAGATAAATGTACATATACAAGAACAAAAAGAAAGCAATGTCAGTAGCCTACTTAAATATAATGACATTCCAGCAGGTCATTGGATCGATGCCATCTTATATGAAAAATAATGTATGAGATTTCTGTACATTGCAGGTGTTCTATCAGATGTTTCTTCATAGAGGAGTGTAAAGCAGACCCAAACTTTGACATGGTTTTAGTAGTCTTCCATTACTGCAAATGAATGTTAACTGACAAACAACAGGTGGCAGTGCTAACACATAAATTGTGCAAATTACAAGGCCGAACTGGATGGCTTTTAATTACGCATGAAAAGAAACCGATGAAAATAGAAAGAAAACTTCAGGATTACTGTAAATCATGTTATTCAGCTAACTTCGTCTACCATATAACTTTATGTCAGTCTGGCCTCAGCTGTAGAGCAAATGGCATGAATTAATCCTCTCCTTATTATGTGACTCATGCGGCCGTCATCTGTCCCAGCAAACCGGACAGCATGTGTGTTTGTCTCCGGCACCCTCGTGGCCCCGTCCACTGTCAGCTCCACTCCCTCCAGGTCTGATGCCTGACGCCTAATGCGACATGCTGGGTGCAACCACACCATCTGCACCCATCTCTTAAGCCTTACAGGACACTGGCTCCTCCGACACCTTTAAGAAATGGAATCTCTTGCACAGGAGATTATCTGGGTCTGGGAGAGGAAATGGACCCGAGATGACTGGCTATATAACATGCATACAGTGGATATAAGGAAATTGAAATAATTTTCCACAGTGAAAATAAGCCTCTGGGCTTTATTGTGTTATCCTGACCTGCTTGTTTGTTTGTTTTCTTATTGTATAGTGCAAAAGCTGTATCATATTTTATGAGGGGGGGTGAGATAAAATCAATCAATTAATCAATCAGAGTGGAGAGAGTGAAAGCACTATCTGTTGCGGTTGCATTCCGATGTGTGATGATCATACTCCTCCCATTTCACACAGCAAGAGTGCTAGTTAAAAAATACTTGCTGGAGGGAAGTTTCGAAAGGCGTAACTTCCAAAGTGTCTTACATGTTTCTCATAGTTTTACAATAGAATATTTTGCTTGTATTTTGTTTGCATTTAAAAAGAAAAAAAATTATCAGTGAGCTGGCCCATTATATTTTTCTCAAAGTTTAACATGCCTTTCTTCAGATGAAATGATAGATGACCCACATGCTGACTGCTGATCTGACACAGTTGATAGTGATCAAGTTTCACTCACACCTGAAAGCAATTCCAACAAACAAGACTTAAAGCTATGTGTCATTTGAGTTGATGTTTTTTCCCCCTTCAAAAATGTGTGCTCGTTCAAGTGTATTACTTTTGCCAACAAGTCGTATTCTGTGTAGAATCTGCCATTTATATGTGGGAGAGTTGTCTGTATAGCGACAACCATGTTTCGGCTTCCATCTTTGGAATACATTAGCCAAGAAAGGACATACCTGAAATTATACAGTAGGCAGAAATTCTACAGTTCGGGTGACTGCCGGGAAACCCCTGACGTTGGTTTATCTGATAATCTCTGACTCTTCGTAGGGAGATATAAGACCCTGTTAGCGTTATATTGAACTATACAGTATGTTGTACAGTATTTTTGAAAAACGTTAGCTGATAAATTAATACCTTTACACATTGTTCACATTTTCTCGATGAATATAAGCCAAAATAACAAATCCTTAGTTACATTTTTAATCTTGCATGAAGCTTATGATCTATAGTTTCACAGACTAAATTACTAAATGCTATTTAGTTTTGAAAATAACCTCATTAGGAGAAAGAATAGTTAATAATGTTGTTGTGTATGACATCTTGTAGCGTCAGTTAGGACATGTATGGTGCGGCTTCTGTTGCAAGTAAATCGTATAAAGTATAAAGACATAAACTACAAGAACATGAAGAGCAATAGGCCTATTGTTGGGGGATCACTTTCAGGGCGATTTTGAGAGCAATAAAAAGCTGGCAGCTAAAGTTCCTCTACCTAGGGCCCCGGGTTCGAGTCCAACTATATCTCTCTATCCTATTTGCTTTCTGTCAGTCTCTGTACTGTCCTGTCATCATAAGGCAAAGAGTAGATAATAGTTAAATAAGCTGACAGCCAATCCATCCAATTTTAACCATCACATTCATCTACATGAGGAGAGACTTTCATTATTGTTGGTCAGTGTGGATGCTTTTGTTGTTAGTTATCTTTATAGTTTTCGTTCCTGGTGTGAACTGCCCTTAATCTGATCAGATTGGAGTATGTGTCAGACGTCTTTTTGTCATTACATACTAAAGTGAGCTTTCCCCAAGGGACTTTCCTCAGTACTTTTTAAAACCATGCAGAATATGTGCATGCCTACTGTACTTTTAAAAAGCCTGAGCGAACTGTACTTTTTTTTGCTTTTGAACAAAATGCTTATTTGAACAGTGAACAGTGAATTTGCCACTATCAACAACTTTACAATAAAAGTAAACATTTCCTCATAACTTCCAATAATCCCATCTATCTATGAGCTCGACATGTTTTTAGAAACATGTTTGTTATCATCTGTGGAATGTGGGTTTTTTTTTGTTTTTTTTTCAGTCAACAGGTTGTTGTGGATATTCCCCGAAGTAGTAGTCTGCTACTTGTAAAGACACCACCCACAGTTATTCTCAGAAACTAGAGTCCTCCTTCTTGCCTATAAAACAAACCTGAACAGACAGAGGTGTCACCTTCTCAGTCTCCCTACCCATTTCATGCAGCGCACTATGTGGTTCCGTCTCCTCAGCTTGGTGCTATGGGCAGCACTTGTCCAGACGAATAAGAAGAGTTCCCCGTATCTCGTCCACGGAGATGAAGATATTATCATAGGGCTCATCTCGGCTCACGCCGCACGGTCAACAATCTCCAGGACTATGTTCAGTCAAAGAGTTCACCTGCAGTAATAATTCCCAGCTAAGGTCTCCTCTGCGCTGTAGCTTGAAAGTTATTCTCTTGCTGCAAGTCGCTTTGGATAAAAGCACCTGCTAAATCAATAAATGTGAATGTGTAAATGTAAAGATGAGGTGTGTATTTTTGTAGCTTAAAAACACTGGCAAATATTTTTGGCAAAACCAATGACCTACATTTTTGGTGGTGTGATGACATCATAAAAGTGCAAAACAATGAATGCAGCCTCTGACTGGTGCTGACTAGTAATTTGCCCAGAGTTGTTGTGAATATTGAGATTCAAGTAGATGATCCAGAGCAATATGAGTAATGTGTAAATTGCTCACACACACACCAACCTGAAGTTTCTTGAGAACTTGAATCATCCAACTGCACTGCATGGAACCGATTATGCGGTTGCCCTACAACAAGTTGCCCCATGTATCATCTAAACCAACGCAACAAAAAAATAATCTATTTTTAAAAATTCCCAGACTTGTTTATATTGATTTTCAGGAAGATGATCCAGTGCAAGATGAGTAACCTGTAGGTTTCTCTCACACACAATACACTCCCTAATACCAAGCTCAAGTTTCTTGAGAACTTTAATAATAAGTTTCTCTTGAGAACCTCAATCATCCAATAGGAACACATGGAACAGTTTATGTGGTTGCCCGGTAACATTTCTTAATCTGAGCATACATTGATGATGTCAGAGACTTGGCTCCACTTTGTAGGGCCTACCGCCCCTTGCTCCTTTCAAAGAGTATGTTTAGTACTTTCAAAATACATATTCAGTATTTTGTTTTGATACACAGTGTGGCTATGAATTCTATAGTTTATTTTGATTTGACTTGCCCATCCCTGTCAACAGCTAGAGCAACCAGGCAGCTTCAGTGCTACACTCTGGAGGCATATTTAAATTCATGCCCCCCATAGTACAGCACTGTAGCTGCCTGGCTGTTCAAGCTGTTGGCTGCAGCCATTTTTTCCTCATACCAACAGCACTCTGGTCCCGATTTACTAACACTTTTGCGCCCACTTCAGGCATAGGCTACAGTATTTGTTTCACAACATGCAAGTAAAAACATGGCAAAGTGTGTGTACAAACAGGCTACACTGAGGTAAAAGTGCAGACTGCCTGTCGTGGAAGCTGAGAATGGCACTTTGCCATTTTCCGTGTCATGCATATGCAGGTGGGTCAGGGAAAAGTGAAAGTTTTGTTTTAAAACATGGGAGGGGAAGCGTAAAATATCTGCCTTGTAAAAGCAGGTGTTAATCCAAATTGCGGCTTCCAGCCAACGTGCACGATGAGTTTTGGGAGAATTTCCCCAGTGAATTTCCCCAGTGCTTTTTAAGACCATGCAGAACATATGCATGCCTACTGTATTGAAAAAAGTGTGAACTGTACTTTCTTTTTAAAAAAAAAGAAGCATCACCAAAGAAGCATCACCAATCCTGGAGTGCCTGGACTTTTCTCCTTATCATGAACTGATCCCATTGTCCAAGAGCACCCGATACGAGGATATAATCTCAACCAAGAGCTACCAGCCTCTTTTCGCTGTACTTTTTTTTTGCTTTTGAACAAAAAAATACATATTTGTACTGTATTTTCATACAGCGAAAAAGTGAATTTGCCACTACCAACATTCTTACAATAAAATTAAACATTTCCTCATAACTTCCAATCATCCCATCTACGTATTCGCTCTACATGCGTTTAGAAACGCACTCGTCATCATCTGTGGAATGTGTTTACATGTACTGTACATTCGGTGTGCATTCCCCGAATTAATCTGCTATCTGTGAAGACACCACCCACATTATCATTATCATAAACAAGAGTCCTCTCCCGTCGTGCACAAGTGCACACACACACACACACACACACACACACACACACTCACACACACTCAAGTACGCACGCATACACTATATTGCCGAAAGTATTGGGTCACTTGCCTCAACTCATATATGACATCTCATTCTTAATCCATATGACATTGGTCCGTCCTTTGCAGCTATAACAGCTTCAATTCTTCTATAGGAAGGCTTTCCTCAAGGTTATTATGGGAATTTTAACCATTCTTCCAGAAGCGCATTTGTGAGGTCACACACTGATGTTGGACGAGGAGACTGGCTCTCAGTCTCCGCTCCAATTAATCCCCGAAAGTGTTCTATTTGGTTGAGCCCTGTTGGAACAGGAAGGGGCGATCCTCAAACTGTTCCCACAACATTGGGAGCATGGAATTGTCCAAAATCTCTTGGTTAATGCTGTTTTTTTCACTGGAACTAAGGGGCCAAGCCCAGCTTGGGGATGTCACTTAAATTCAGAATCGAATCAAGGCAGGTGGCACAATACTTTTGGCAATATAGTGTATACACACTCAAGCACATAAACGTATACAAGTCTCTACTTTGTAAAATCAGGTTTATGCCCTCCATAGCAGGCGAGATGCTACTGGTCTTATCCGTTTCAATGATCTATGCTAGGCTGAAGCTAAGACTCACAGAATGGCTGGATGAACAGGAAAAAGGTAAATATACTGTACATTGTTTTGCTCGAGGGGAAGTGGAAAATGAGCTTATTTCCAAAAATGGCGGAATATCCCTTTAAGTGCACAGGTAGAAAGAATAGAATATATGGCAGGACTTTTACTCTCTGGAACCAGGAGTGTCTGCCTCAGTCAAATATATTAAAAATGTTATTTTTTTTTCCTGAGCATGTCTTTATAGATTCTTAAAATATATTTACAGGGTAAAGTGCGGGACATCTGTTAGAAAATATAACTATTATAATAACTGCCCTTCTAAAACATTTATTTATATGAAAATGTCCTGTATAACAGGGGAGACATTTTGTATACCTCACCATAATTCTTAAGTCATCATAACATCCTGAGCTGGCCAGATATATTTTTCTCATAGTTTAACATGCCCTTCTTCAGATGAACTGAAAGAATGAAGAATGACCCTCATGCTGACTGCTGATCTGACATGTTTGATAGTGATCAAGTTTCACTCAGACACATGAAAGCAATTCCAACAAACTTAAAGCTACATTGTGTAATATCTTGAGTTTATTCTCACTGTGCGTTCAGACCAAAACGCAAATAAGCGCCATATTTGCCAAAAAGTAATTAATTTCCAATGGACAGTATAGCATCAGAAGCTTCTAAAGCAACCAGCGTCCAAGTTTGGTCGTCCAGAGTGTTTAAAAAAAGTTGAAGACAGATCAATTATGCAAATGAGCTGTGACGCATTTCAGCTAAAATATGCTTGCGTGGATCCCAGTGAACTGTATCTGTCTGTTTGTCTGTCTGTCTGTTTCACGTTATGCGCAGCATGGGAGTCAAGAGCTAATAAAATGATGTTGCCAGTGATTACTTTTGAGCGGCTTGAGCAGCTTTCACATTTGATCTGCTTTTGGTTTAAACAGTTAGTAACAATATTTGTTTTTTCCTTCAAATATAAGCTAGCTCATTCATGTGTAATTACTTCTACCAACAAATCGTATATTCTCGTAAGTGTAGAATCTGCTAGAGAATCAGTGTGGATGTTTTTATTGTTATAATAGTTATCGTTTTCGTTTTCGTTCCTGGTGTGAATTCATCCTTTAATCCCTTCATTTACTCAGATTGGTGTAATTAAACTCTCACGTGTCAGACATCTTTTGTCACACAGCATACTACATTGAACTTTCCCCAATGGAATTTCCCCAGTGCTTTTTAAGACCATGTAGAACATGTGCATGCCTACTGTACTTACTTTTTTTTTTTTTGCTTTGGAACGAAATACAAATTTGATCTGTATTTCCATACAGTTCATACAGTGAATTTGTCACTATCAACAACTTTATAATAACACTAAACATTTCCTTATTATTTCCAATCATCACATCTACCTAAAAGCTCTACATGTGTTTAGAAACACGTTTGTTATCATCTGTGGAATGTGTGTTTTTTTTTCATTCAACAGGTGTACATTCCCCGAGGTAGTAGTCTGCTACTTGTAAAGGACACCACCCACAGTCATTATCATAAGCGATCCTCCTCCTCCCTGTTGCCTATATAGGAAACGTGAACAGAAAGAAGTGTTACCTTCTCAGTTTCTCAGTCTCCCAGCCCATCGCATGCCGTGCACTACAGTATGTGGTTCCGTCTCCTCAGCTGGGTGCTATGGGCAGCGCTTGTCCAGGCAGATGAGAACAGCCCACAGTGTCTTGTCCACGCAGATGGAGATGTTATCATAGGGATGCTCACCTCGGCTCACTCCACAGTCGACAATCTCCAGGACCGCGTTCGGCCAGAGGAGTTCACCTGCAGCAAGTGAGTATAGAGCCACTCAAGGAAGTGTTCCATGAGTGGCAGAAATATTTATTTTGTTATGTGATTTTATATTATTATTATTATTATTATTACATTGCTAATGTCCGTTGAAGATGTGACTTAACAACTATTTGTCTATGTCTATGCAACATTTATATAACATTGTATCGTTTGTATCGTTTTATTCTGCTGTTGCATGTGTTGTCTTCCCTGTTGTTTCACTATGCTGTGAAAAATATTCAACAGATCAAAACAGATTAACAGATTATGGGGTTCCAAGCAAGGCAGAATTAAAACTAATCTAGTCTTTGAACTGCTCTTTTTCCTGACAGTTTTGACCTTCTTCCCTTCGTCCGAATGCTGGCTGCCATCTACACCATTGACAGCATCAATGACTCAGGCTTCCTTCCTGGTGTTCGGCTTGGATATACCGTGTGTGACCCATGTGCAGATGCCACCAAAGCTCTCCACTGTGTGGAACACTTGCTGTCAGCAAATGGCTCTTTGCCTGTCATGGATGACTACTCTGAGTTCCGTCCAAAAGTCAAGGCTATCCTTGGGGCGCGATACTCTCTGTTGACCATCCCTGTCGCCAAGCTTCTCAGCGTTTATCTCTTCCCTCAAGTGAGTAAAAGCATGAATCTACATATCTACTTGTGCTGGACGTACAGTATGTTGATTATGTATGAATACAAGTTTGTTTTGTTTTGTCTTTTGATGCCCTTCAGATCAGCACAACGTCCTCTGCGGTTGTGCTGAGCAACCTGCTGCAGTTCTCAAGCTTCTTTCGAGTGATCCCCAGCGATGTGCACCAGACAGAGGCCATGGCACAGCTCATAAGTCACTTTGGTTGGAACTGGGTCGGCCTGGTCTCCATGGATGATGACTACGGCAGGGGAGTCCATCAGAGTTTCCTGAAGAGTGCGGAGAAGGCTGGTGTATGTATGGCCTATGAGGAGGTCATTCCACACTACCTGGATCACGAGCAGAGTGAGCAGCGCATCAAGGAGGTGGCGAGACGGATACGGAACTCACCTGAGGCACAGGTAACGACGGGTGGGGCTTATACTGATAAGTACAAAGTACAATGATGGATTGATGTAGGAGTGACCAGTGCAGTTTTCTTTATTTTTTAAAAGATTGCCTTTATTTTATTTTGTTGTTTTTAGTTTTATTTTATTAAGTTGTTAAAATGTACACTTGTCGCTAGGTGGTGATGGTGACCCTTCGGCCAGAGATTGTGAAGATGCTGTTTGAGGAGATGATCCGCACCAACACCTCTCGGGTTTGGATCGCCAGTGACGCTTGGTCCAGATCTGGAGTCGTGACAACCATGCAAGACATAAACAAGGTGAGCGGAGTGTTGGCAGTATACGATGTTCTAATGAACACTGTTAATAACCAGAGTATATGACAAACTCAGCTCTCTCTTTGAGCAAATTTGTATTACAAAAAAATGTTTGTATATTTCCTTTTAAAGGTTGGAGATATTCTGGGGTTAAATTTCGTCACTGGAAACATTGATGGGTTTACAGACTACTTACAGAAGCTGACAGTCCGTCCAGGCGTGAAAAATGATTTAATTAAAGAGTACAAGCAGCTGTATTCAGACTGCAGTCCTGATTCCTTAGACGATTGCAGTAAACCAAGTGCTGATCATCTAGTGAAGAACGTCGACCTCCCAGTGGTCTATAGTGAGAGGATGGCTGTTTGGAGCATAGCTCATGCTCTGAGAGAACTACTTGGATGCAATGACACCTTCTGTCCAGGAGAAACTGATTTCCCTCCTTATAAGGTAATATGGTATTAAGGATACTGTCAAATAATACATACTAATACAAAATACCAAGTTCTATTTTGTAGAATGTATAATCTCTATACTAGTGAATACACACCATACAGTGGTGTGATGCTCAACTACTTACGTGTGTGCATGGAATACAGACAGACTGACTGAGGTAGAGAGAAAGAGACACAGAGACTGTATTATTTGACCTATTCCCTTCTTTTTCAGCTTATTGAGAAGCTCCACAATGTGAATTTTACCCTTGATGGTGAGAGAAGATTCTTCGACAAAAATGGTGACTTTGAAGATGGCTATGATGTCCTCATGTTGGTGCCAGATGGTCAGATTAGACAGGTTAAAGTTATCGGGAGATTCACTTTACCACAGGGAAAAGTTGACATCACAGAGAAAAATATCATGTGGACTTCGACCCTCAACAACACAGTAAGTACAAACACAATTCAACCAAGTAAGCTGTCTCTTGTGCATGTTGTTTGTTGTTACTACAGTTTTACTATAAAAATATGCATCAATTCCAACCCAACAGGAACCTGAATCTCAGTGCTCACCATCATGTCCTAATGGCACATTCAAGAAGGGGTCGAATATTTCCTGCTGCTACAGCTGCATCTCCTGTGTTGAAGGGACCTTCTCTGACAGCTATGGTAGGTTTTGAGATGACAGTAACTGAGATGGGCTGAGATGACAATAACTTTTTCTACTTTTTAATGTAATAAACAGATATTCATGCTTTAAAAGGTGTGCTTTAAAGCAACACTATGCAGGTTTAGATATTTATGGCCACTGAGTATTTATATGTTACTCTGCATTTGTAGCAAACTTCTCACAACTTATCCCTAATGTACACAATACAAATGCTTTTGTTGTTGAAGTGAAGGATTAACAACAGGTAAAAACTATCGCTAAAGGGCTAGTGACAAAATAATGTTCAATGATTCTCGGAAGATTTGGCAGGATGCCACTCTTACAAGTTTAATGGATGGTTTTCTCGGTAGGGACTCGTTACGTTTATTCTGTCTAGCTATGCTAGATTAATGAATCACCTATTACAAGTTTGTTTACCATCAGATTGGTTTTGTAAAGGTGAAAATCTTGCATAGTGTACCTTTAAAGATGATGTCTGCGATTTGATTTCAGTTTTGTACAATTGCACACCTCCCTTCCATGCCTCTGAAACACTGTGTTGATTGGCTGGGATAGTTTATGACATGGTCCAACTCCGTTTTAGAGTAAACTAATTAGCGAGTTAACAAGCAATTACCTGAGTGTAAGATTTCAATACAGTAAAATTGGGAAATGTAGTGGCATACACAGCACATGCATTGTAAATGGAGAGTAATGGCAAAACATAGCTGTACCTCCACTTCTCCCATGTCCTGAACTGAGATGTAAGTTATCTGTATTTTGTGAAATCCCTTTGAATATCTCACTCAAGCTCTGGATGCGTGTTTTTCTTTTTAGACCAAGATGAATGCCACGCGTGCCCTAATGACACTTGGTCCATGAGGGGATGGAGCAAGTGTGAACCTCGCACTGAAAAGTATCTGCGGTGGTCTGAACCACTACCCATTGCTACTCTGGTGGGAGTGGGCCTTGGGCTCCTTCTTCTCATAACAGCCTTTATATGTTTCACCATCCATCGGCACACCTTAATTATCAAGTCCGCCAATTATCCCATGTCTTGCTTCATGATGGTTGGTTTAGCTGTGAGTTTTGGAAGTGTGGTGCTATTTATGGGTGAACCCAGCATCCACCTCTGCCGGGCCCAGCAGATTATGTACGCTTTGGGCTTCACTCTCTGTGTCTCCTGCATCTTGGTCAAAGCCTTCCGCACATTCCTGGCATTCATGGCTTTTGATCCCATTAGACGTGATCGCCTGAGAAGTCTCTACAAACCCCTGATTGTTATGGCCCTGGCAACCTTTGTTCAAGGCCTCATCTGCCTCTTCTGGTTGATCTTTGATACCCCACATGTGGACCCGACCCCCCCATCCCCCCAGAGCATGGACCATATTCTGCAGTGCAGTGAGGGCTCCAAAGTGTGTTTCGTGGTGATGCATGGCTACGTCGCTCTGTTGGCCCTCATCTGCTTCCTGTTGGCCTTCAAAGGGAGGAGGGTCCCACAAGACTTCAACGAGACAGGTGTCATCATCTTCAGCATGCTCATCCACCTGTTTGTGTGGCTCTGCTTCATCCCCATCTACATCACCAAGAACGAGTCGCGCCCCATCGTTCAGGCCTCTGCCATCTTGGTTTCTAACTATGGCATCATATTCTGTCTCTTCATACCCAAGTGCTACCGAGCTATTTGGGGCAAACACACAACAGAGCGAATGAGGGAACGCCTGCTCAACTTCACTCAGACCAGAAACCACGCCTCCATGGATGCTGATCTTGTCACTGAAGGCTCAGAGACAGACGCCGAATCACACCGCTCTGTGCGCTTCACATTTCCGATATTGAGGTCATTGGAGTCCTTAGATTCAGGGTTTAGGCCGGCCAGTACCTCCCTGTCTTCTACGTCTTCCCAGTCGACATTGCGATCAGCAGATGACCCTTCCCTGAGCCTAAGTCGTGCTGACTCTGTGTTTGTTATAGTACCTGAGGGTCCAGGCATGGCAGTACAGCAGAGACAGAGAAGCCAATCCATGTGAGCGTGGGATGTTGTTTTGTATACTGTCTGATGATATTTGTCAGCATTGTTTTTCATGATAATCATGTCATTGTCAGTTTAATTTGATAAAATATGTGTTTCTTCTAACCTTTGGAATTGATAATACATGTAGTAAACTTATTGCTAAATTTGTGTGCATTTTTCAAAAACATGGTATTTGGATTTTACATTTAACCAGGTGTTGTAATAAAATATGTACTTTTGCAATAAACTCACTGATTAATACTTTGTATTCAAGTTTTTATTCCCTAACGCTAAATTCAACATCATGACTAATGAAGGTGGAGGAGGGGAAATATTATTGCAACAGATTATTGGAAATAATATCAAAATAGAAGTATATCCTCGTACATCCTAATCGATCCAACAAAATAATCCTTTCATCCCTGTTCCACATACACAGGCCCAACATTATTAATGCCATTCCTGACAATGATGACTAGATGTAGGTTTTGCATCCTACTAAACATAAATCAGTATCTTCTGAATAGAAGATGAGTTTGCTAACCATTACACAATGCTAAAATAAAATGCTTATCATACATGGTCCCAGTCGTCCATTTATTTTCGGAGTGATTGATTAATTAACCATTTAAAGAGGAATAATGCAGGATTGGCGATTTCATCTCTGGTTTCGGTTTCGTTTTTCGTTTTCGCTCGTTGTATGCTTGCATATTTCTCTGCAGAGCTTCCCCGACAGCTTTAGCGTGTATATTTATACATATATAGGCTATATATAAATATATACATTGCAAGCGTGGTTCTTCGTGTTCCTTTCGCGTCTCTGACTTCCAGATGTAAACAGCAGACGATCGTTTATCAGAAAGTTGCAAGGTTGTAATAGCGATTTCGTAATAGTGTAATAGTTTTCGATAAAACTGGTCAGTCAAGCAAAACAACGATTTCTAAGCGATTTTATGACTATGAAAAAGTTGCATAGGGTCTCTTTAAACCATGATGATGACTGTTGTAGCTCAGGAGAATATCACTGACACTGCCACTGATTAAACTAATCTGTATGAAAAAACACTAGAAAGATAGTCAGGAACGACTTCAACCATTTCATCCTACAAATGTTTTATCCTAACATTGGAAGGAGAAAGGGAAGGAGAGCAATCCAATTCTTCAACATTCTTGTGAAGTCTGGGCAAAGGTTCATAAAATGCACAAACTCTCACAGTACAAACAGCCTTATGCCTCACTTTGGTTCGATCCAGAAGTACAAATACAGAAAAAGAAAATGTTTTGGATACGGTGGCTATAATGAAATAAATACAATTAGTGACCTTCATAAAGATGGTGTGTTTATGTCATTCATGGAATTAGTCCATAAGTACAAATTGGAAGAAAGAGGAGACTTTTGGATCTACAAATCAGACATTGTGTGATGAAAAAGTTTCAGTCAGGTAAAGCAGATAACCCAATTGTCGACTATCTTGACAACCCATTTAACCATAAGGCTTCAACATTTTACAAAAACTCTATATATTTAACTAGCAGCATATGTGACAATTTGAGAATTATCTGTCAGAGAGACCTTGATTGTACAATTGATATGGATACATGGACACAGATTATGGCTGATAATGGTAAATATATTAAGGAAGCTAGGGGGGAATTTATTCAGTATAAAATCTTGCACCGGTACTACTGGACACCAAATTGGCTTTTCAAAATACCGTAGATCTAATAAGTACCAATACATGTTGGAAATGCAAATCTGAGATGGGCACCCTTTTGCACCTCTTATGGGAATGCTCTGGTAAAGCCATTCTGGCATAATATACTGGACTTCTTGGGGATGTGGGCGGGAGTAACCTTGCCGATATCTCCAAGACTATGCCTCTTGGGAGATAGAACGGAATCTCCAACCCTGACAAAAAGCGCATATTTAGTTCTGATGGTTGGGATAGCCTCTGCTGCCAGAATTGTATTAAGACACTAGAAATTGCCGATAAACCCTACAATGCAGGAGTGGAAACTCCTCACGAGTGAGACAGCATCATATGAGGTTATGCTGGCCAGGATAAGGGGCAAAGAGCCTGGGACACTGGGGATTTGGTATTACTTTTTGGTCCACCTGACTTCTAATTAGAGGCCCGATTGTGAGAATGTGGCTGGACTTTCATGTAATTTATTTGATGTACTGATGTTTTGTTTGAATGCTTTGTCTAACTAAAGCTGATGGGTTTTTTTTTTCTTAATCTGCTTGACCTATGCATTTTTAGTTTTTTTAATTTTCACACTCCTTGTGGCCAGGATGACTTGTGCTTGACTGGGCTGTTACCTCAGTGCCTGACCCTACTGTACATGATCTCTGAGAATTGTGCCATATGAGCTGATGTTGTTATTATGTGTCTCAATTGCAAATAAAAATTTAAATTACAAAAAAAAAAAAAACTACTTCATAGTAAGATGGCAAACACACATGTGTGCAGTGCTTTTGTTCTGATATAGTGGATAGTGATCAGTGATTCAGAAAACTGGATGCAAAACTGTCATAACACATCAGATGAATGACAGCATTTCCCAGAAGTTAAGCAGCAACAACAATAGAACAAAATATTTGGGGAATTTTCTTGATTTGAAGCTATTGTTTGACCGTCATGCCACTTTGCATAGGTATTATGCAACAACATTAAGGAGGATACTACCATAATAAAGAGTGTACGTAGTTATCCTGCTTGCGATGTGATCCTATCTGTGAGGACACCACCCATTCTCATAAACAGGACTTTTCCTCCTTCTTGCCTATAAAGCAAACCAGAAAGAAGTGTCACCTTCTAAGCTTCTCAGTCTCCCAGCTCATTGCATGCAGCGCACTATGTGGTTCTGTCTCCTCAGCTTGGTGCTATGGGCAGCACTTGTCCAGGCAGATGAGAAGAGTCTCCCGTATCTTGTCCACGCAGATGGAGATGTTATCATAGGGATGCTCACCTCGGCTCACGCCACAGTCGACAATCTCCAGGACCGCGTTCGGCCAGAGGAGTTCACCTGCAGCAAGTGAGTAGGCTATAGAGCCACGGGGGCTCCCCTGGAAGACATATTTAAAGAATCCCTTTCTTAGATGTTTGTTGAAGCTTTTCACCTGCCCATTTTGATGTAATCTTTGACCTTTGATCTTTCTCTTGATAGTTTTGACCTTCTCCCCTTCGTCCGAATGCTGGCTGCCATCTACACCATTGACAGCATCAATGACTCAGGCTTCCTTCCTGGTGTTCGGCTTGGATATACCGTGTGTGACCCATGTGCAGATGCCACCAAAGCTCTCCACTGTGTGGAACACTTGCTGTCAGCAAATGGCTCTTTGCCTGTCATGGATGACTACTCTGAGTTCCGTCCAAAGGTCAAGGCTATCCTTGGGGCGCGATACTCTCTGTTGACCATCCCTGTGGCCAAGCTTCTCAGCGTTTATCTCTTCCCTCAAGTGAGAAAAAAACATGAATCTACATATCTACTTGTTCTGTACATGTGTTGATCATGTATGAATACCCAGTTTGTTGTGTTTTATCTGTTAATTCAGATCAGCACAACAGCCTCTGCAGTTGTGCTGAGCGATTTGCTGCAGTTCCCAAGCTTCTTTCGAGTGATCCCCAGTGACGTGTACCAGACTGAAGCCTTGGCACAGCTCATAAGTCACTTCGGTTGGAACTGGGTCGGCCTGGTCTCCATGGATGATGACTACGGCAGGGGAGTCCACCAGAGTTTCCTGAAGAACGCTGAGGAGGCTGGGGTGTGTATGGCTTATGAGGAGGTCATTCCACACTACCTGGATCACGAGCAGAGTGAGCAGCGCATCAAGGAGGTGGCGAGGCGGATACGGAACTCACCTGAGGCACAGGTAACAATGGTAGGGGCTTATACCGATTAGGACAAAGTACAGTCATGGATCGATGTCAGAGTGATGATGTTCTGTGTGAAAATGAAATTGAGTGGACCAGTGCATTTAAAAAAATAACTGGCTTAATTTCCTGTTTTGCTAATTTATTATTATTTGATAGCTTTATTTTGACTTTTTAATAGCTTTTTAGTATATTATAGAAATGCCTTGTGTGAAGTACTGTAAGTTATTGGAAGTGCATATTTTGGGTAGGTGGTGATGGTGATCCTTCGGCCAGAGCTTGTTAAGATGCTGTTTGAGGAGATGATCCGCACCAACACCTCTCGGGTTTGGATCGCCAGTGACGCTTGGTCCAGATCTGGAGTCGTGACAACCATGCAAGACATAAACAAGGTGGGCGGATTGTTGGCAGTTATGTTGTTCTAATGAACACCAGAGTATATCACAAACTCAGCTCTCTCTTTGAGCAAATTTGTATGAAAAAAAAAATCAGATTGAGAAATGCTTGTATATTTCCTTTTAAAGGTTGGAGATATTCTGGGGTTAAATTTCGTCACTGGAACC
This sequence comes from Sardina pilchardus, assembly GCF_963854185.1. Lineage (NCBI taxonomy): Eukaryota > Metazoa > Chordata > Actinopteri > Clupeiformes > Clupeidae > Sardina > Sardina pilchardus. Next base: position 12,653,047 of record NC_085005.1, on the reverse strand, counting down.
ATTGATGGGTTTACAGACTACTTACAGAAGCTGACAGTCCGTCCAGGCGTGAAAAATGATTTAATTAAAGAGTACAAGCAGCTGTATTCAGGCTGCGGCCCTGATTCCTTAGACGATTGCAGTAAGCCAAGTGCTGATCATCTAGTGAAGAACGTCGACCTCCCAGTGGTCTATGGTGAGAGGGTGGCTGTTTGGAGCATAGCTCATGCTCTGAGAGAACTACTTGGATGCAATGACACCTTCTGTCCAGGAGAAACTGATTTCCCTCCATACAAGGTTAATATACTGCCAGATAAAATAATGTATAATAACATAAATACTTTCATATAATAAAATGAATAGTCATACAATTTTCTATTTAGTAGAATGTATGATCTCTGTACTATACACACCATGCAGGTGGTGTGATGCACAGCTACTTACAGTATGTATGTATGTGCATGAGAGAGAGAGAGAGAGAGAGAGAGAACAACATGCAGACTCTGACCTCTTTGACCTATTCCCTTCTTTTCCAGCTTATCGAGAAGCTCCACAATGTGAATTTTACCCTTGATGGTGAGACAAAGTTCTTTGACAAAAATGGTGACTTTCAAGATGGCTATGATGTCCTCATGTTGGTACCAGATGGTGAGACTAGACAGGCTAAAGCAATCGGGAGATTCACTTTACCACAGGGAAAAGTTGACATCACAGAGAAAAATATCATGTGGACTTCGACCCTCAACAACACAGTAAGTACAAACACAATTCCACCAAGGAAGCTGTCTCTTGTGCATGTTGTTTGTTGTTACTGCAGTTGTGCTATTATAATGTGCATCACCTCCAACCCAACAGGAACCTGAATCTCAGTGCTCACCGTCATGTCCTAATGGCACATTTAAGAAGGTGTGGAATATTTCCTGCTGCTACAGCTGCATTCCTTGTGTTGAAGGGACCTTCTCTGACAGCTATGGTAGGTTTCATTTAATATTTCATTATGTTTTCATATTTTTGTAATGAAGATGTACATTCATGCTTTAAAAGGTGCACTTTAAAGATACAGTCTGTAATTTGATTTCAGTTTTCTATAAATTGGTAATATTTGTGGTGAACAGTCAATTTAATTTCACTCCTCCCCTCCATGCCTCTGAAACACTGCTGATTCTCTGGGATTGCTTATGACCAGCCTTGGGTGTTGGCATTTCAGAAGGAAACAGCACAAAATTACGGTTAGCCTTGGGTGTTGGCCTCTCTGAAGGAAACAACACAAAATCTGATAAACGCCTTTTGTGTGCTGCCTTGCGTCTATGAGGTTTACACAGACACAAGCTGTCCTATCGGTGTCTCATCATCTCTGTGATAACTGTGGTCACAGCAAATTAAACCTGCAAGAATTGATGTCAACCTTAGCAATGACGTCTTTCTCTTATCTTGTGAGCCGCCCTGCAAAAAATCATTGAATTCTAGAATCTAAGTGAGATAAATAACCTTAAATGAAGAGAATATGGGGGTTTTTTTTAGTATTTTTTATTATTCTCTTATAACACGACATTTGGCAAAAGTATTGGGTCACTTGCTTTGACTCGCATATGAGTTTAAGTGACATCCCCTTCTTAATCCATAGGGTTTTATATGTAATTTGTCCTCCCTTTGCAGCTATAAGAGCTTCAGCTCTTCTGGGAAGCAGGGACGTGCACAGGAATTTTGAGGGGCAGTTGCTCGGACCTGAAAAAAGGGTACCCCCCCCCCCCCCCCCCCCCCTAAAAAAACCCCAAAAAAAACACAACTCATCTCTTGGCCTATCTGCTATATGCCTCATTCTGGTCCACATTTTCCAGGGTCTGGGGGCTTGTGGCTGCTCCTCATCTTAGATGTAACGTAGCCTTAGCCTATGAAAAATTGTCATTACTAGGCTAAAATATGAGTCTGATTAATTAATCAATTCGCCTACACAGTGTCATCTTTATGTCATCTTTATCACAGTGCATAGTCTCTGTCTCACCTGCTGGTTGGCTTTTTCGTAGCCAACCCTGCATTGATGTGCTGCCCTTTGCTGCCTACTTGAGTTGTCTCTCCCTCTCCTGATTTTTTTCAGTGATCATTTTTACTTCAATACCCTATTTAGGCATTCAACCATTTTGAATGAAATAATGAATATGATGCATTAGGCTACTTCCATCATTCATTCTTCTTGCTAAAACGAAATGTGAGAAACGAACTATTATGCCTAGGCCTATACCAAAAAAAATAGTAGGCTAGCCTGCTATGGGACAACTACGGGCTGCTTGTCTGCTTGCAGGCTGTCTGATTAGGCTAAACGTAGCAAACTCAGCCTGGATTTATGGAGATTGTAATTAATATCATACAACTTCATGATGATTACTGTTCGTTTGTTATACATCACAAACTAACCTTTTCCGACAACGTTGAGGAGGCAGTCTGCCTCACCAGACAACCGCGACAACATCTTTCGTCGAGGGCCGCGATAGACTGTCATGCAGGCGCAACTCAGTTGCCGGTCAAGTGAAGCGCTGCAACAGTAGCCTATACGTAAACAGAATTTGCCCTCCTTCTGACTTTCGCTCTCGGTGCCCCAATGGAAGTGAATGAGGCTACTTTTACTTTGCGATTTTACAAAAATCTAGGCCCACGTGAAATTCTGCATCCATTGTAGCCTACGATTTATTATTATTGTTTGCCCTCGGAAGGGCAACATGAGTCGAGAAGGGCATATGGGCAGTTGCCCGAGCAACCTGAGCAACCCCCCTGTGCACGTCCCTGCTGGGAAGGCTTTCCACAAGGTTTAGGGGTGTGTTTATGTTAATTTTTGACCATTCTTTCAGAAGTGCGTTAGGTCACACACTGACGTTGGACGAGGAGACTGGCTCTCAGTCTCCGCTCTAATTCTAATCCAAACTGTCATCCATGTCTTTATGGACCTTGCTTTGTGCACTGGTGGTGCACAGTCATGTTGGGACAGGAGGGGGATGACTTCCCAGAAGAGTTGAAGCTGCTATAGCTGCAAAGGGTGGAGGGATGTCATATTAAACCCTATGAATTAAGAATGTGATGTCACTAAGTTCATATGCGAGTCAAGGCAGGTGACCCAACACTTTTGGCAATATAGTGTATCTGGCACGATTTGCCCTCACCAAATTCAGAGTGCTTCTGCTAAAAGTATGACTAATTGCATGAAGGCTAAACAAACATTGTTGGTGAAAGTGAGTCAATATGCAAAACACTGCACTGTATACAGGGCTTACACGAGAGTAGTCGATATTTCTTGATTTGCCATTCAGATCAGAAAACGGCTGGTTGTCCATTCCTGAACAAGAAACTTTTTTTTGCTGATAACATTTGTAATGTTTTCACACTGTGCATTCATTGTGTCTGAGACAGAGACAGAGAGAGCGATAGAAAGAGACAGCACATGATGATGAGGAAAGAAGGTCCAGTTAAAAATTACAGGGTGCAGCTGTTTTGCTTTTAATACTGTTTACTTGATCACATTAAACCATGGTAGTCCGGCCAAACATTGGACTACCCAAAAGGTTAAGATTAGATGAATGCAGTGCAAACACATTTTCAATATTTGGTCTTATTTTCCTGAAACAATGCATAGTATGTTGCAATTTATTCATCCCTAATCAATGTCATTAGATAGAATACTATAAAGGAACAGGATTATTACTATTTCTAAAAGAAATCGTATATGAACTCATCACTGTTCATGTATTTCTATATGGGACATTTGGCCTCGCAACATTGTGCCTGAAGAGTAATGAGAGAAAGTCGAGAGATTTGTAAAATAGTTGTACCTCAATGTCTTCCATGTTCTGAACTGAGATGTAACTTAAGTTATCTGCATATTGTGAAATCCCTTTGAATATCTCACTCAAGCTCTCAAGCTTTTTTCCTTTTCAGACCAAGATGAATGCCACGCGTGCCCTAATGACACTTGGTCCATGAGGGGATGGAGCAAATGTGAACCTCGCACTGAAAAGTATCTGCGGTGGTCTGAACCACTACCCATTGCTGCTCTGGTAGGAGTGGGCCTTGGACTCGTGCTTCTCATAATAACCTTTGTCTGTTTCGCCATTTATCGACACACCTTAGTTATCAAGTCCGCCAATTATCTCATGTCTTGCTTCATGATGGTTGGTTTAGCGGTGAGTTTTGGAAGTGTGGTGCTATTTATGGGTGAACCCAGCATCCACCTCTGCCGGGCCCAGCAGATCATGTACGCCTTGGGCTTCACCCTCTGTGTCTCCTGCATCTTGGTCAAAGCCTTCCGCACGTTCCTGGCATTCATGGCTTTTGATCCCATTAGGCGTGAACGTCTAAACAAGCTCTACAAACCTGTGATAATTATGGTCCTGGCGACCTCTGTTCAAGGCCTCATCTGCCTCTTCTGGCTGATCTTTGACACCCCACATGTGGACCCGACCCCCCCATCCCCCCGGAGCATGGACCATATTCTGCAGTGCAGTGAGGGCTCCAAAGTGTGTTTCGTGGTGATGCATGGCTACGTCGCTGTGTTGGCCCTCATCTGCTTCCTGTTGGCCTTCAAAGGGAGGAGGGTCCCACAAGACTTCAACGAGACAGGTGTCATCATCTTCAGCATGCTCATCCACCTGTTTGTGTGGCTCTGCTTCATCCCCATCTACATCACCAGGAACGAGTCGCGCCCCATCGTACAGGCCTCCGCCATCTTGGCCTCCAACTACGGCATCATATTTTGCCTCTTTGTCCCAAAGGGCTACGGAGCTATTCGGGGCGAACACATGACAGAGGAAATGAGGGCACGCCTGCGCAAATTCTCTCAGACCAGAAACCGTGCCTCCACGGACGTTCTTATCATTGACAACTCAGAGACAGATACCATATCAGAGACAGACACCATATCACACCGCTCTGTGAGCTTCAAACTTCCTATATTGAGGTCAATGGAGTCCTTCGATTCAGGGTTTAGGGCAGCCAGTACTTCCCTGACCTCTACTTCTTCCCAGTCAAGCTCACCATCAGCAGAGGACTTCCCCCTACACCTGAATCTCACTGACTCTGTGTTTGTTATAGAAGTGCCTAACAGTCCCACTGTGTTAGAGAGACCAGGCCTGGCAGTACAACAGAGACAGAGAAGCCAATCCATGTGAGACTATAACATGTACATGTTTTTTTATTTGTATTTTTTAATCACGTTGTTTGTGTACCGTCTGATGATATTTGTCAGCTATTTTGATTTTCATGATAATCATGTCATAATAGTTTCATATGATAAAATATGGGTTGGTCCTGAATTTTGGAATTATAATGCATGAAAAATAATTTCATTTCATAATAATAGTTAAATATTAAATTACATTCACAAAGAACTCACTGATTAATAGTTTGTTTTGCTTTGCTTTTTATTCCCAAATGCTAAATTCAGCATGACGGGGGGGGGGGGGGATTAAAGCATTATTGCAACAGCTCATTTCAACCTTTGTGGCAGACATTGTTTGGATGGACAGAGTCTCAAAATAGAAGGTTTAGTTAATACTCTGGCATTGTTTGAATGGACCGAATCTCAAAATAGAAGGTTTAATTGATTCCCTGGCATTGTCTCAATGAACACAATCTCAAAAGAGAGAGTGTAGTTTGTCCTTGTACAAATCCCTTCATCCCTGATCTCACATACCCAGAAGCCCAATGAACTACTACTCCTGTGGCCCCCAACATTATTACGTAACACAATTTCTGACAATGATTTGTCCAAGAGGGTGTCTTTACTGCAAGGTCTTGACAAACACTGAAATGCTATATATAAAAATGCAGTAATCAGTAGCTTTTTACTGACTTATGTAAGTCACAGGAGCAGTAATTTTTTCTAGTAAATCCGATAAAACGGTAGGCCTACATTAGCCATTAGTGCTCTCTACTGCACAACTCCATAGACTTCTTTTCGGTGGTCAGTGTTGTTACTGCAACTAAATTTCCTCTCAAACCCATGTGGAGGACAATGTGTCACACATATTAGCCAGAGCAGGAATATCCTAATAACTCTTTTAATCCAGAAGACTAAAGGTTAAAAAATTGAGTATGTTGATCTAACATGTAGTTTAATAACAAAGCAATATATATTTGCTAAGAACATTTGAGTAAGAACAGAAGCACCAACAGAAGCACCACCAACATCAAAGGATCAGTTCAGTGCACAGAAAAAAACAGAAACAGGAAATGGCTGAAAATTTCATTTTGAAAACCCTCAAGGCAATAAGCAAACATCCATGAAGACAAAAATGAAAATACCACATTAAATTATTGAACTGTAAAGTATTTTATTCGATCTTTGATTCAGTCACTTGAGGTGGCTGGCATATGTTTCAGAGTGGCACTGACATTCAACTAATCTATAGGTTTTTCAGTACAGTACAGTTCAAGACGACAGAATGCTAATCAAAATGGACTACTTTATAGTAAGATAGTAAACACACACTTGTGCAGTGCTGTTGATATGATATGATATGATATGGTGGATAGAGATCATGTTGGCTTCACTCAGGAAAGTGAAACAAACTGTCAAAACAGATTTCTCAGCAGATAAGAAGCTACAACGATGGAATGAAATACTTCAGGTATTTTCGTGCTTTGAAGCACTGTTACCAGCAGCCCTTGTGACTGTTTGACCTTGTTGTCACTTGGCACGGGCAGTAAGATTAAGGAGGATGTTACGGTAAGACAGAGTGTGTATCTGAATGTGTGTGTGTGTGTGTGTGTGTATGTGGGTTGGATGTCTGCCTGATAACATGAAAATAATAAAAGAAAGATGTAATCAGTCAACCCCAAATCATTTAGTCACTTTTCCTGTCAGTCATAATTAGTAGTTCCTTTGTTGGCAGTTCTGTATGCGTGCTACTGTGTGTCACATTGCATGTAGTATGAGTAATTCAGAGTTGTATGTAGAATAGTTTTCTAAAGTAATAAGTATATAAATGTAATGAAATAAAGTCACCTAATCAGTTTTCCGCATCATTTTAAAGTTTGAATACAAGAATCCGTACAACATCAGTATTTCAACCAATAAATACATTTGACAGAAAACAACTGAGAAACATATTATCAATTTATTATAATATAAGCCCCACACCCTTTAAGTCCATTTTATAACTGGGATGCACTGAACTGGAGTGGTAAAAAGCCAGTGGGGAATCTGAAATGGAAGCGTCACACACATGTGGAAAATCTATTTTACCCATTTGTATAGCTTACACAGGTGCGAGTACTGGTGTGTGAGCCTTGCATGTCAGGGATGGAAGTTGTGCATTAATGAAACATCACATAAAACTCTTCCAATTACTTCTAAAACAGCTCTTTCTCTCTCCACCCCCAGATGATGGAAACACTCTGATCAGACCACACAGAGAGATGGGGCTTAAAAAAAGAAAAAGCAATCTGACAGGCTACCTGATTACCTTGATGGGCTTAAGGTCTTACGTATGGGCCTTATTCTATTAACGTGACCATCTGTTGCATGCAGAGAGTTTGGACCTGAGAGAAGGGGAACTCCAATCCTCTTTGAGCACTCACCTTTTCAGTGTGTGGTGAGCCGCAGTGTTGCTGAGATACCTGGATGGAGATTGGACATGTCGGTGAAAGCACAGGCAAGACAATGGAGGAAACGGACATGACTACATGAAAATGGACTCCGCTTTCTAGTGAAGTCTCTACACTCTGAGTCTGCTTGGACAAAAAGAAAAAAAGAAAAGGCTGCCAGTGGAGATTACATGAAAATTATAGGAACTCGCGGTGGGTGAAACCCTTCATTCTGTGCTTGCATTTGTCTTTTGTAAGTCACCTTCAAGCCTTCTTCTTCTTCTTCTTCTTCTTCTTCTTCTTGAAGTTCAAGTATCATTTTTTTAATATATATTTTGTTTTGTCACCATTTGACCAAAGCTATCCGCTAAAATGGGTTGCTCTCCATCGAAGGGTAAACTTTTCACTGCTTTCAGCCCCAAACAAAAGGCTATACAGGCACCACCTGAAAAGGCTAATGAAAGTGCCACAATCACTGAGATCAGTGATCAGAGTGTAAAGAACAAATCTGCTGCTGATTGTGGTTCTGGAAAAGATGAGCCGGAGGACCCTATTGTCTGTCAAGAAAAAGGATCTTCTCTAGCTGAGGTAGTCTTTGATACCACTTCAGTGATTGAAGATGGCACGCAGAAAACAGATGTAAATATAGTGGCTCAGGAAAAGTTATCGCAAGAAGAAGAACAGCCTCAAAGTAAGCCGCCACGAGAGAAAGGTGAGAGAAGAAAGAAAACCAAGGGAGGAAAGAAAGTGAGGCCAAAGGATAAGAATAAAAAGAGCTCCCTCTTCCAGGCAAAAATTGAGCTTCCTGAAGACATGGTGAAAGCCCACCAGGCAGCCTATGCTTACCTGAACCCCAATATCTCCAAATACGAGACCTTGCTGGGACTCCTGGACCAAGCAGCCCAAACTCAACACTCCCTTCAGTCGATGGTGACCATGGTGGTAATGCGGTACGATGAGATCAACCAAACTTTAGAAGAGATGGCCAAGGAAGGCGAGAGGATGCTCAAGGAACACGGGGACCACATGGCATGGCCCGCAGCCCTGATGAGCACTCCGCTGGTCCCTGGTGTGATGAAAAGCGGGGAGGACCAGGGCTTTCCTGGGCAACCACCCCCCGACCTTCTTCAGCAGCTTCTCCAGCACTCCACCGAGAAGATGCGTCATGTGGGGGAGTCTGTAACGGGCCTGGGCGACTCTGCCCTTGAGGAGGCCACAGAGTATTATGCATCACTCTCAGGGCTTTTGGGGGACAAGCTGATGGCAAAAAGGGCTGCCGAGAGTCGTCTGAAGCAGGTACTGACCTGCGTTGAGGCAGCTGCTGTGCGCAAGCTTGGTCTGGAAGATTCCGCCTTGCACAGTGAGGACAGTGGCATTGGTGGGGAGAATGAGAGCCTCCCGGGGTCAGAAAGGCACCGCCAGCACAGAGAGAGCTATGCATCATCCAATGTAGCACACGGCATACTTCTACCACATGGTGAAGATGAGGAAGAAGATGAGGAGGAGGAGGAGGAAGAGGATGATGATGATGAAGATGGAGATGTAGAAGATGAGGAGATGGCGAAAGAGCAACATAGGAGGTCCTCTAACTCCTCTTTATTAGCTCACAATCCAAAACCCAGCCTCAGTGCACCCAAACAAAATCAGACGAAGCAGACAAAACGCCCCAAAACAGCTGACAATACTAAACCAAGACACAGGCGCGGTCAGCTGAGAGGCCCACGTCGTACCTGCTCATTGGACAACCTATACCAGCAAACAGAGAGCTCCTCTTTCGCTGAGCCAAATGTGAATCAGAAAGGTTTCATTCAGAGGCAGGAGAGGATTGGAAGAGATATGGAGTGTGTGCGAGGGGCTGCTGGAGTGAGCTCATTGAAGGCAAAGTTGAGAAGACACTCGTCAGCAGGACAGAGTATTGAGAGGGGCCCCGTCAGGGCCAGTGGCCCTTCCACAGCATTCCCGATGTTGGCCCCGGTACCTCCAGGCCGCAATGCAGTCAAGAGACTAATCACAACTTTCAGTCATGGAGTGAGTGAAAAACCATCTGTCCCTCCCCATGTGAAAATAAACAGGAAATGCCGTTTCCCAATGATCTCCAACGCACAAACGAGCTCCGATGGTCGCAGCAACAGCAACAACAACAATGGGGTACACCATAGACACCCTGACAAGCATGACGATCTAGATGTGGACAGCCTTCCTCCACCTCCCCCAGAGGTACTGATGGACAACTCCTTTGAGGTCACAAAAGGCCTTCTAGGCCAGAAAACCAATGTGTCCCAGAAACTGAGGGCATCTGTGCAGTCCATGACTGTGTTGCCTAATCGGGGAAGCCTCCATCAAGGCTCCCTAAGCCTATCTCCAGCCTGCCACACCAAAACAGATGCTGTGGAGGATCAGCTAGAGGATGCAGATGTTGAAAAAGACAAGGGTGACACACTCTACCGTCAGGCCCGAAAGATCATCCACTTGCGTGACGCATGCTCTCCAGCCAAGCGATGCCAGGATGGCATGTGGAGTACGTCTGCTGCTCCAGCTGGGCTTGGGTCAAGACAAGCAAGCAGTGACTATGGGGGTGATGGTGATACTTTATGCCCACAGCCCAACACCTGCCCACCGACAACACCTCCTGTGTCCAGGACCCGGTTGCCACCCTCTTGCCCCTCAGTGTGTCACACTTTCCCTTCGCCACCATCCTGCCCCTCTGGAGGTCAGTGGCGGGCACCATCACCCACGGCCTCAAACTCCCCAAGCTGGTCGAGGGGCAACAGCATCACTGATGAAAACATCCCTGCCTTGACAGCTGTGGCATTTGCAAGCGCTCGCTCCGTCTTCATTCAAGACCAGACAACCAGGACACCATCCTGCACTTCCACCCTGCCTCGGCCCTGGGGAGAGACCTCTCGTGGGAGACTACCCATCAACCGCGGCAGCCTGCAGGGCTTTGCCCGACGCAACTCCTCAGAGCAGAGGGCACCCAGCTCCCATCAGACTGAGCAGACCCTTACAACTTCCGAGGACCCAGCTGAATCCAGTGCCACCAAAGAAGAGTAGGTAACTGACATCGCCAGACACCACAACTTCTACACTGGTCTCGTTTTAGGACAAACAATTTCACATGGTCAGGAAGTCTCAATGAAAATTGTCTAGAATTCAAATTCATTTCTGAAAAAAGGATAGTAAATACACATATACCAAAAAAAATACTAAAAAAATACAAAAAAAAATATTTTTCACTGAAAAATGTATGTATGTATGTCATCAATCTCTGAAGACCTTAACTATGACCTTAGTAAAAACATGCATCACAGCAGCATAGTAGCTGTCTAAGACACCGGATCGGCCTGTTTGGAGAACAAGTTATCCTCAAAGTGATCGATGTCCAATTGAAAGCATGTTTTGCTGGCATGTCCCATGAAAATTTTAAGGCGCCATGTCTCAAACTTCCCTCAACATTCATGATCACAAATGCAAGGAATCTCCCCTCACTATTGATAAAATCTTTTTAACAGGTAGGAGGAAGTTCAGGGCTAAACATGGTATTCAGACCATGTCAACATTGAGGTTGCACAGGATGAAATAGATAAAGTAAATACATTTTTATCCTACATGTCTGACCCAAAAAAACACTGTGTAGTCATCAGTCCTGAATGTCAGATCACGTGCTTGTAATTTAATCTATGTGTGTACACTTGGCAGGTGTTAACTCAAACCCGATTTCTTTGCCAACTCTTAACACGCTATACAGTCTGCTTTGCACACGTGAGTGAGTATTTGCTCTCCCACTGCATTCTTGAACCAGGCATCAGATGCACAGTTGCATCTCATGGGGACATTACCTTGTTTTTCTTGACCTACATACCTCCCCTCTTTCTGAGATTCTAGTAAACAGGTTTATTCACATTCCAAAACCTTGAAATGATCACTGGTACCATCAACTGTGGGCCAAGTGAGTGAGTGTGTGTGTGTGTGTGTGTGTGTGTGTGTGTGTGTGTGTGTGTGTGTGTGTGTGTGTGTGTGTGTGTGTGTGTGTGTGTGTGTGCGCGCGTGCGCGTGCGTGCGTGTGTGCGTGTGTGTGTGTGTTTGTGTGAGAGAGAGAGATATTGGGAAAAAAACCCTCAAGGGGACATTATCATTGGTAAGTGTATTAACAGATCACTTTTACAGCAGAGCACAACTGCTGAACTCATTCTCAAAAGTTCAGCAATGGCTGACAGGATGTCCAATATTGTTGTGTCTCCAAGGATAAAAGATGTTGAAGATGTATTTCATTGTTTTAAATGTGTGTTAGTAAAACTTTGTTCAGAGAGCAGGAAGTCAGTATCATAAATTAGCTGCATGCTTTCCTCAGCTTGTGCCCAGGGTTTGGGTGAGCATGATGATTTCACTACAACATGGGCCTCATCCTCTGTTGAACTCCACAGAGCCTTGAATTGACACCAGTTGGTTTGTGTTAGATCTACTTAGAAAGATCTATCCCGAGAGGGCCAACTGGTAATCTTAATCCCCACTGAAATTAGCCTTCGCCTGTTGTCTTCCCTGAAGCTGCGCCCGGTTGGTCAAACTGTTGCCCAGTTACAGCCCTTGCTTTGCTGACCCAATTACTCTCCCCTTGCACTTATATCCCATCTCATCTGCTCTCTCATAGGTTGGAGGCCAACTGATTGACAGGAGCAGTGCTGGGAGATATCCAATAAGATCTTTACATGGTGGTTCCCTAAGTGCACCTTGACCAATGGTAACCAAGATTTACAAAGCACTGTCGATGATGAAGAGGAGGAGCTAGTGCACATTATGGATTAAGGGGTTTTCGGGATAAGGCTCTTTCTCTTCTCCAACAACCTCATAGGAGCTGATGCTGAGTATGCCAGTGTGTTATGTAACATTTCCAATAATCACCATCTTTATTTAGAGACGTTTACTCAGAATTGTGTCTTTGTTTGCTGTTTTTAGATGTGTCTTATTTGGGATGTTTGTATCCAAACTTTTTTTATGTTTTATAACTCATTGTAGTTGTAAAGACCAGACATAAAATGCCAAATATGTTTATCAATTATACAACTTAATAATGTTTCATATGAAACATACTTATCAAGGGTAAAGAAAATCTCCACAGTAGAGTATTCAAGTGAACACCATTATGTTTATTCTATCTGAGCAAAGAAGAAAAAAACATTATGATGAAAAACATAATCTATAAAAGTTATAATCAAAATAATGTATCATTTTGAAAGTTTCATAATTAATCTTGCTCGTATCTGTACCATTTGGTTTAGGCATTTCATGATAATTTTTTTTTATTTCCAGTCTTCATGTTGGTGTTTGCTTTGAGTTTGTTTTATACACTTTCTCAATAATAACATATATCCTGATCATAATAGGTTTCCTTGACTATTTTTTGTGTCACGTTTACATGGTGGTCCAAAGTTACAATTTAATGTCACTGCTCTCCTATCACACACATTTTGCGTAAATATTTGATAAGCATAAATTATACTCATATGCTCCATACTGTATTTGTTTGTATTTTGGTATGGCTTTAATTAAATGAAAACAATCATTGGGACTGAAAGAACCCCTCTCCCCTAACACTAAGCCCATAAGGAACAAAAGCTCTCTGCAATGGTATGCAATAATCATAATGATTTACATCATTATTTATATTTATTTGACTGATTTGCAGAGAGGCCAAGTGATTAGGCTTGGAGGGTTAGACCAGAAGTTCTCAAACTTGTTGGAACTAAGGCACACCAAAGGTCTACCAACGTATTACTGATTATAAATTGTGTCACCCACATTATTATAAGCCATAACAGTGGTGCTCGTTCTTATGCCCATATTTTTTTTCTATACAGAATGTTCATGAGCTGAGATCACAGCGATAGGCATATGCTCACATGATGCATTTAAACCATGTATTCAGCTCATGAGCCTGTCGCACTGGGTTCTTCAAAATTCCACGGCACATTTCACTTTGCTTCACGTGCCGAGCCTTGACATACTGCTTGAGAACCACTCGGCTAGCTCTTTGACCGTTATCACAACAGAGTTAAATCGACCTAGAAGCTGATGGGGGTATGTTTATCTTGGTAGTTGGTCTTGGTCCTGGGAATGCCTTTAGCAGTGATTGCAAGAGATTCCCTATGGGTGAATGTGAGTGCGTGTAGAGGGCAAACGTGGTGAAAGGAGAAAGGGGAGGGAGGACAGCTCAAAACAAAGACGCATGTGACGTATGGATGAGCAGGCATGTTTAAACCTCCTACCATACGGACGAGGGGTTGGTTCACATTGACAAAATTAGACATGTTACCCTTGAATACATAACATATTATTTATTTGTCCTTTAAGTAACACAGCCACAATTGAATTTTCTTCAATTAAAGGACTACACTGGTATGAAATAGAAAAATTATATATTTACAAGACAAGCATCTCTCCTAGAAAGAAATCATGTAAAAACAGATCAGTCCTACATGATGCAGCCCTTCTGTTTCTTATCAGAATATGAGTTGGTTACTGGGTCTCCCTGGCTGCACTCTAGAAGCAAACTGAATGGAATCGTGACGTCTAATCTGAACCCAATTCAGACCCTGTTTAAGACCAGCTAGAAAACACCAGAGCCTGTGAGAATGGCATTACACATCTTTGAACATAACATAAAACACAGACAAACTTTAAAACGTAAATCTGAAAGGTAAAATAAAGGTGGCTTTACAATCTGTGTAGGTTTGGCTATGAAACTCATATCAGGCCACAAGATCTTATCTCTCCGTGATGCTCTTCATCTCCTTCTCCTCGTCCTCCTCCTCCTCCTCAGCCTTAGATGAGGAAGATGATGTCATCGGTCACCATGACCTGGTTGTCATCCTGCATACGCGAGAGGCTGGCACGCACCTCGGCAGGTGTGAAGGGCGCTGCGGAGCTCTTGGCAATGCCCTGCAGCAGGGCATTCATGCCCACGGACTGGGCGTGGGCATCACGGAACACGTCCAACAGCACTGCCTTGAATGCCTTCAGCCTGGGTGCACACAGATTGCATAATTATTCATCTGAACGGCACTGCAATGAGCGTAATCTGCCAGTCACACTTGCTATGCTCTGCATGGACATCTAACAGGACACAGACCTGAAAAGTTTTATCGAAGGAATAGGGGTTATGCAGAACGTCAGACGGCTACAGTACACCAGAAACATCCGCTTGTCGAGCTATAACATTGATTATGACACATACACTGTAACAATAACGATAACTAAGCATAGGTAGGTCTATAGGTCATATTTAAAACATTATCTTATGTTTGGACCATTGATTTAGTTGGATACTCAAATCTCCTGTGTTGATAGTTTGATGAAAATAAAATGTCTTTGCATGATTTTGTACGAAACAATAACATACATAACATGTTATCATTCAATAAGCGGATGTGATTAGACCTGATTTCCGGTGTAGCCTTCTGACGTTCTGCATAACCTCTACAGTCTCCAATATAGAGTCACAATGTCAGCTGAATGAATTGACACTTCACTAGTGTCAAATGTCATTGCTACGATAGTAAAATTCAGTAGTTAGACTGAAGTGTCTCACCTGTCTGGTGAGACGTCTGTGTGTCCGTTCTCTGGTGGCGTCTCTGTGGTCTCCTCAGCTGGTCTGGGAGCAGGGGAGTGAACTGCAAGGCAGGAAATAAGAAAACATTATTATATTTGTCAGGATATAAGAAACATGTTTTTATAATGTAATATATTATCATATAATGTCACAACATAATATTACAGAACTATATTTTCAAGATTTTGGTCTGCTTATTATGTTTGAAGTCACCTATGATACTACAGAAAGTCTGTTTCGTTCCACATGGGTGGAATGTAAAGCACCTGCAGTCTGAACAACTTACTTTGTGGAACTTGCTTCTCTGTGGTGAAGTCGTAGGGGTCATAGGGCTCACTGCCCTGAGAGGGCCTGCGCTCAGCTGAACGGCGACCTCTGGTGGCCGATGGAGGGAAGAGAACAGGAAAAAGACTTGAGTGCACACAATCAAACAAGGAAGCACCATGGGTGACCATACACAGATTGCATGTGTAGGAATTAAACACACACACACACACAAAATTGATGACACCTCTTACCTCTTGCGTGGTGGCCGTGGTGTGTCCTCCACCTCTTCCTCTTCCTCCTCATCCTCCGACGCCGTGTCGCGTCCCTCCGACCTTGAGCGCTTCTTCTCCTTCTCCAGGACCTGAGGACAACAGCACGAGGCAGGACAAGAAAAGAGGGTCAATCCAACTTTCACACACACCAACATCTCCACAAACGCAATAGGAGAACAACAAGATTCAGAATCAAGCCTCAAGCTCTTCTAAAGACCCGAAAGGTAAAGTGTATATGCCTGGGGTGATGATGGTACTCTCCTCAAATTTAAACTCACTTAAGAAGAATGTCATGATGTGTGGAGGATTTTCTTTTTGCATCCATGCTATCGTGAACCAATACTTTCACTCGATGTGAGCATGGGTGGGGGGGGGGAGGCAACGAGGAGGCCACTCACCTTCTTGAAGTAGGCGAACTGGACAAGCTCCACGGCCACCTCTGCGTCCTCCAGCTCCACGGCTTTGCTCATGCGGGCCTTGGCGTGGGCCGTGGACAGGCGGATCAGCGTCTCCAGGGATCGCGCCGTCACAGGCGATGTCTAAGAGAGAAGGAGACAAGAGGAGACCGTCACACTCTAGCCATCATCACGTCTCTGGCTATACGCTCACATGCATGTTAGTATAACCATAAACATCTGTTCACACAACACATCAACACACAAAACGTTCTCGCTTTAAGCCCAAAGGGCATCTTAAAGGGATTTTTTTCCTTTCATGGATATTTATCAGGGTGTCCTATTTTAGAATTGGGAATACAAGGCTGTGTGTGTGTGTGTGTGTGTGTGTGTGTGTGTGTGTGTGTGTGTGTGTGTGCAGGACTCTGTGTGTAGACAGTCTGCTTACCCGGGCGACGTCGGAGCTCAGCTGCTCCTGGCTGCGGAGCCTGGCATACTCCTCTGCGATGTGACCGGCTGCCTCGCCGGTCAGCACAGGGGTGATCGCCTTGGCAACGTGAATGTACTTCCTCATGAACTCCTTGCTCACAATCCTATCTCTGAGTCAGAAACAAACACAGACGAGAACAGTGAGTGTGTAGTCAATGTGGTTATAATGCAACTGTGGATCACAACACAATGCTACGAATGGAAGTTTTGAATTGGTTAGAAATCCGGCGTGACATGCGGCTTACTTGCGTCTCTTGCCGTGCAGCAGGTTGTTGTGCTTCTCGTAGATCTGCATCTCTTCCTGCTCCTCCTGAGTGATGTCCGGGTCCTCGGTGGCCAGCACGTCCACAGCGCCACCTAGTGGCAGCACTGCAACACACACACAAAGCAAAGTGTCACTAAGTACAGATATACAGTATGGTACCTTATTGCTCACACACACAAACATTTACACACTCAGCCAGAAAACATTGGTATGAACACCCTGAGAAAGGCCCTGAGAACCAATCATAAAAATGTACACGTACAGTTCCATGTGAAATTCTCCTTGTCAACAAACAGCAATGCTATTAAGAAATACTTCTTTAACACACACACACACACACACACACACACACACACACACACACACACACACACACACCAAGTATCTGGTAATGTAAAAAAAAAAAGAGTCTTGTCGTACCGCCTCCCTCCTGTTCGCGCGGGTCTCGGTAGCGGTGCATGCGCAGCACGTGGTCCGAGATGACGCGGTCCTGCTCGGCGTCCATCTGGTCCAGCATGATGAAGAGCAGGTCGAAACGCGACAGCAGCGAGTCCTGCAGCCCGATGTTCTCCATGGGAGTCTTGTACTGATCATACTGCAGCAGGGCGCCAACAGGGACAGAGGTCAAAGGTCAGAGGTTATTTGCAAAGCCCATTACATAATTATAAGGCCTTTTTGTGGAGCACAAAAACAACAGCAGATGCTCAAAGTACTGTGTAAGACCAAAATAAAGACAATGTAATGCAAGACTCACTGCTGGCTGTGGTTAGTGCTCTTATATACTGTATGTATTGGCAAAAGGCTTAGTGATGGTGACAATTTAGTGTTGAAAGTGTTTGTTTGTGTGTGTGTGTGTGTGTGTGTCTGTTCTCAAGAATACAAAACAAACATTCACCAATCTAGTTGAGGTGCAGTAGGTGGTGTTATGCTGAGCTTACCCTGCCATAGACGGGATTGGCAGCTGCCAACACGCTGCAGCGGGCATTCAGCCTGGCGTGGATGCCCGCCTTGGCGATGGTGACGCGGCCCTGCTCCATGACCTCGTGGATGGCTGTGCGGTCCATGTCAGACATCTTGTCAAACTCGTCGATGCAGACCACTCCCCTGTCCGCCAGCACCATGGCGCCAGCCTCTAGGCGACGCTCGCCTGGACGAGGGAAGAGGAGAGGGGAAAACAACTGGTCAGTTTGCATATTCATACACATGCATCGTCAGGAACAGTGATATCGCCATGGGGCTTATGTCACTTTTCTCACACACACACACACACACACACACACACGTACAAGGAATGACTGAGTGGCACACTGTTTGAGCAAATCTACATAATGGCATCTGTCAAGACAGCTTCTAGATTGACAAATGGTTCTTTGATGCAGAACAATCTCTGTAGATGAGACCATTGACCTCGGGTGCTTGGAGAAAACACTGAGTATGTGCTCTCAGTCCAATGCTACAGGACTTTGGAATGAACTGCACACATTTGTCATAAATACTGTACTGTATCTGATTATTAAGCCACTGATCTGTGTGTGTGTGGGGGGGGGGGGGGGTAGTACCTGTTTCCTGGTCAGTGGTGACGGCTGCAGTGAGACCCACGCCGGATGATCCTCGGCCAGTGGTGGGGATCGCCCGTGGTGCCGTGTGCAGAACGTACCGCAGCAGCTGGGACTTGGCCACCGATGGGTCACCTGGAAACCAGAGCAGCAGAGAGGAACGAGGATGAGGATTAGGAGAATCACCACAAACAATAACATAAGGAGATAACTGAAATCTGGCCTCAGCAGTGACAGCTGTTCATTTTCGTTCTGCAAATTGAGTCGTTTGTGAGTAAAATCCACTGTAATTAAATTGTAACAAAGAAGAAAACTGAAATTCTTCATCTTGCAGGACATACCAATGAGCAGGACGTTGATGTCTCCACGAAGACGTGAGCCATTTTCCAGAACCTTCTCCACCCCACCCAACAGCATGCACAAGATGGCTTTCTTAATGTATTCATGGCCATGGATACTGGGCGCCAAGGAGCGAGCCAGCTGGTCAAACACGTCCTAAATGTGAGGAGAGGAGAGAACAGAGGAGAAGAGAAGAAAAAAAAAGAAAAATACTGATTAAAAACTTTAGTAGAGGATTTGATTTTACACAGTAATTGGTATGAAATACTTCAAAGAGACTGAGGTTTCACTCTGTAAGTGTACGGGCTCCTGTTGATCTAGGTGACTAAATGCTGGTGCTCCTCACCTTAGAGCGTGACTTGCTGAAGGACTTGATCTTCAACACATCATCAGCGGAGAAGAACGGAGCAGTTTCTTTGCTCATATGCTTAACCTGGCATGCAATCATGATGGTCCTGATTCAAGAAGGGGGAAATGCTCACGTTACGACACACACTTACTCCAAATGTCTTCCTTGATACAGCAGATGACAAACTGCTCTGTCTATAGGCCACCATTACTCAGCTTTCTTTGCTGTTTAATTTCCTTTTTAGTCTCTGAAGGAGACAAATAGGCCGTGCAAAACCTTGGGATAGATACATGGCCCTTACACTGGATTACACTGAAAATGTTTCAGTCAAGCACCACAACTACAAGATCAAACACACTTCAACCTTAACCTTTTTCAGAAGATGAATCTAGAAAGGAACCACTTCCATTACCTGAAGGTTCCAGAGGTGAAGCCACCCTTCTTGCCGGGGAGGCAGCGGTAGGTTCCGATGATCTGCACTCGGTCCCCGGGCTTGATCATGTCCACCAGGTCGTTGTCCAGGATGATGTCCACGGAGCGGGGCAGCTGGCCGGCCGGAGCCTTCTCTGGCATCTCCTGCACCGTCACCGTCTGGTGGTCCTTATAGCTGGACAGACCAAACTCTGTCTCCAGAGGATTGTTCTCCTCGTCCTGTGGGCGAGTGCAGGGGGGGGGGGGGGTTAGGGCTGGGTCTGAGCTATCAGGGGGGGATATAAGGGCCCAGGTACTGACTGAAGACAGATAGATAGTCAATACATGTATTAAAAGAAGAACAGTTTGAAAAAGCTGGCAAAAAACATTAAAGTGTAAGTTTGGCGGAAATTGAAAATAAAGCTATTTTCTGAATGAAAATACATCAACTAAGCCGTGGAGGAAGTAATTTTCGCTCATCACGCAGTACAGAGCTAGCACGGGCAGGAACGACAGCCCAAAATCGCAAACAGTGGGTGTGGATGGGGATTGGAGCCACACGCTTTCAAAATCGCATTTTTAAACCACTAACATTGCTCAAAACAGCGTCAAACCTCATCGGTAGCTTGCTCTAGGTGTCTACACATAAAATGAAGCACCAAACAGTCTGTAAACTTTGGAATAGTCAGTATACACGTAGAATCAATTCGAGACCGCAATTCCATCTGAAGCACAGAAATGTCTCGCGAGATCTCACACGGAAGCACGGGACCTATTCCTACAGGTAGTCAAAATCGCATTTTTAAACCACTAACATTGCTCAAAACAGCGCCAAACCTCGTCAGAAGCTTGCTCTAGGTGTCTACACATAAAACGAAGCACCAACAACTTGGCTCATGAACCCGACGTTTATAAAAGAAGACTGTTATGAATATAACCCCTTCCAGCTCCTCACGAAGGAAAGTCCACGACCTCTCGTGTGAGATCTCGCGAGACATGTCTGTACTTCAGATGGGGTGTTGCGGTCTCGAATTGATTCTACGTGTATACTGACTATTCCAAAGTTTACAGACTGATTGGTGCTTCGTTTTATGTGTAGACACCTAGAGCAAGCTACCGATGAGGTTTGGCGCTGTTTTGAGCACTGTTAGTGGTTTAAAAATGCGATTTTGAAAGCGTGTGGCTCCAATCCCCATCCACACCCACTGTTTGCGATTTTGGGCTGTCGGTCCTGCCCGTGCTAGCTCTGTACTGCGTGATGAGCGAAAATTACTTCCTCCACGGCTTAGTTTATGTATTTTCATTCAGAAAATAGCTTTATTTTCAATTTCCGCCAAACTTACACTTTAACATACAAACATATCTGTACTGAGATCTCTATTTACATATTGACATAACAGCTACATCTCAGGTAAGCCAATGTCTTGAATACTTGAATAGTGTCAGGGCCAACAAGTTTTAGACAACAATGCTGTACTGCTTACAAAATAGACAGTCTACTGCATTGCATACTTTTATTGAGGCTCTACTACAATGCGTACCTTAGTAGGGTAGATGGCACTGGAGGGGAAAGCATCCAGTGAAGTCATGTCTGTGTATTTGCGCTCCATGGTCTTTTTAGTAGCAGGGCAGTAGTGCACACTGCGGACCACTTTGGGACGCACCAGCGAACCTTTAGAGATGGCAAGGAGACAACGTTTGGATCACACAAAGGCCTACAACGTTTTCATTAATTTTCTGTTCTATAATGAACTCTAAACAACAGTATAGAAGTTTGGTTAGGTGATAGGACCATTGACTCCACTTTAATTACCATGCATTGTCAGTTAGGATAACACTGCTATTACAATGTAGCAACAACATACTAACGTTGTGCCTTCAGAGTCGCATGACACTGTGATGGAAGAGAGAGCACTCACATTTGGTGACGATGCCCTCCACACACACCATGCTACCCAGCAGCCGGGAGGTGAGGGTGCGAGGGGTTACGTGCTTGGTGCCGAAGCTACCCTCGAGGCCCACAAAGAACTCCTCGTGCTGCTTGGCATAGGTTGCGTCCACAGATGCCACAAGGTCCTTCAGGGCACGCTGAAAGGCAAGGAGCTCCTCGAAGGCGCTATTCATCAACCTGTAGATGATCAGGATATCAGTGAGGGGCCTTGTGTGCAGGACTAAATGTGTCACAATGTGTGACACAGGGATGATCTGACATTTTTTTCTACTGCTTTTTTTTTTTGTGCTCCCTGATTATCCAGCTGCTGAAAACAATTTCACTGTGTGAAAATGACTTATCTTGCAATTGCAGGACCGTACTTGTAACTTAAAAACTTTATAGAAAAGGTTTTGTGAAAGGATGTGAACTACATGTATGTATCATCTGGACTGTAAACTGGGGCGTTTAAGCCTCTAAGAGCATAGATCCCCAAATGATGAATGATCATCATGCATGTCAAACCTCTTAAAAACTCAGCATGCTCAGTGGTGCTGATTGTCCCAGTCTCCCAAAGGAGACACTCACCTAGCTGCACGAGTCTCGTTGCGCCGCCGGAGGTCGTTGATGTTCACGATGAGGCGAAATTTGTTTTCACTGATCATGTCCCGGACCTTGCTCTGGTAGATGCCCTGATCTTGCTACAGGAGTGGAAAAATACGAGTCAAAACATAACAAATGCAAATTGCGTAGCAAATGCAACCATGAATGCCCGTGGTTAACATAGCGATGCAGAACTGTGCTAAACAGTGTAATTGCCAATACTGCTGTGAAGTACGTTAACATAATCAAACTGCGTATGTGTAACACTGCTGTAATAATGAGCGTAATACACGAACTTTCGCCCATGTTACTAACACATTATACCTTGTCAACTAACAATACTTAGGGCGAATAACCATAACCGTTACGTGACCGGTTTACAAGAGTAACTTTAAGAGTCTAACTAGCATGCCTCTTTTTGTTCGGTCAGTTAGCTAACTTAGCGTTATTTGGCTAAAGTTAACATCGCTACACAGTTGCCTCTATCACTAACGTTATCTGAAAAATACAAAAGTTGTACCTGATAACATTATATTAAGCAGACTATCATACATAAACGTATCTGGAATGCCTTAAATCTTTGGTTTAGTTTAGCACGAGGGTTGAAAACTAACTTCATTCATGGATGGTAACTTTGAGACAATAGAATATCGAGTAAAGGATACTTACATCATCATCAAGAAAATCTAGATAGTCCCTCTGAGCTTCCCTCATCGCTTGGTCGTCAACTACTTCTGCAGCCATTATTGGAATTGATAATTAAGATATTTAATAGTAAAAAAAAAGGTCCGAGCAATCCACAGCCGACCGGACTTTACACAGACGGCACTTCTTCCTGAGGTTTGCAACTTTTCGCGCCAAACAGCACCCACGAGGTTGGGAAATAATTTTCTATTGGTTAGTACGACGAATGTAATTAGCATATTCGGCGCGTTCTATCGTTTAATCCAATAGAAAACACTGAACGAAAGAATCCACGCCCCTTTTCAATAATTCCCGCGAAAAGTCTTGTCGGTGCAAAGGACTCGGAGAACGAAATGTACAATGGGCTGGCAGATTGGTAGAGAGTGCCTGCCTTTTACTGCATGTGTGTGCAGTGCCTATGATGCAGTGTGTGGAATTGAAAGGAGGGGTAGGAGTGTTTATGTCAACAAGATTTAATCTTTCGGAGCACAAACCAGTGCAAGGTGTGTGTGTATCAATGTAAGATGTGAGTGTTATGAATGTTGATTGATATACACACTATAGCACACTAGGTAGCCTTTGTTTCATCGGGTGATCACACGAAGGCTTTACCAGTCTTGTTACAATGAGTTTCACAGTAGTCACCCTTCTGATTATGTTGAAGAATAAATGCTATATGGTGGGTTTTACAAACGTCTTTATTTGCGTTTTCCGTTTTGTATGTTTATCAATGCAGAATAAAAGTTAAATCGCTTCAAGGGGGCATGCCAGAGGGACGTGTGTTCTAGTTGATTTATGAAATAAGAGGGCTCTTTTCCTCAGTGGTGTTGGGGCTTTCGTTCCTGTGATAGTTTTGGGTTTTTCAGGGGGTCTAAATTTAAACTCATATCTGTTCAACATGCATATTAAGCGTATCTGCGTTATAATTTGTATAGTACTTAGTTATTACATTGTTTACTGTTTTATTGTTATGTATGGACCCTATGATCTTCATTCATCTTAACTTTCTATTCGCTGAAATTAAACAGGTAGCAGCTGTAGACATGATCCTGACTCACCATCAGTTGCCTAATAGCCATGCTTCTGATAGGCTTGTTTGACAGAGTAAGCATATTAGTGAGGTTTATAGAAAGGTTTTATTTTATTTTTTTTAAAAGTCATGTATTATTGCAAATGATCTCTTCACTAAGTCTCATTTCAATTCTTTCATATTGCCTACCTGAACTTGCACTACGTTTTGTATTGGTTTTTATAAAAGATGTTTGTTGAATTTGCACAGTAAAAGTTCTGTATTTTGGCTGCAATTGTCTATATTCTGATTCCTCACTTCATTAGAATCATACTCTGTAAACAGCATCATTGTCAGGGGCCATACAAATCTGTTTTAGCCTACGACTAGTGTGGAATTATTTTACAATATTCACTCATCATTACAGTAAAATAGACCCTCATAGTCAGTCTAAAGCTGATTGAACACCTGAACACCTGATTATGCATGGGGAGAAAATTACATCATAGGCCACTGTCTGTGGGTAGTCATCGCTACGCAACTGAGAAGAAGTAGGCCATATGAAGACAACCCAACCAAGCTACTGATGTTTTTAAAATCCTAGCTGCTGACAGCCTGAATAAATCGTATCAACTCCATTAATCCAGACCTCATGGTGTCTGAAGAAAATGAAATATTCTCAGCATACACCTGTTTCACAGTGCAAAGTGTAGGTAAAGCATCATAGGTAAATTAGACAAATTATGACCCATAGTGTAATCAAACTGCCAAATCAAGAAATGTGCAAACTGGTAAAAAACAATGATTGAATTTATTATGTATATATACAAATTAATAATACCTCATGCAGAATAACAAAAGTTCTTCACTAGTAAATGTATCTTTATACAAAATGTATTTAATTCCAATGCTGGATGAGGCATCTGTACATGTACTGTAAGCAAATGTCCAGATCCCATCATCATGTTGTTGCTGCTCAACATAGGTCCAATGTTGGGGAGACGATCCCTATCCCGTGCCCTTGGAAATCTTTGGATTGTTCGTAGGGCCAGTGAGAAAGCTCAGTATATATCAGCCCGTCCCACTGAGTCTGCGTTGAAGTTGTGTGAAGATGATGTAGATGATGTCGACCGTTAGTTCAACTGAGTTGCACTCCTGCATGCTCTTTGTATTACTCTATCAGGAGTAAGACAGCCACCAAACAAACCCCAGACCCTGTTGTTTAGTGCAACTCAAGACTCAAGCAGGACTTAAGGTCCTGGTGGTCTAGCGGAACTGAAGTCCCTGGTGGTCTAGAGAGGAACTAAGAGCCCTGGTTTTCTAGCGGAACTCAAGGCCCTGGTGGTCTAGAGAGGAACTCAAAGCCTAGTGGTCTAGTGGAACTCAAGGCCCTGGTGGCCTAGTGGAAATCAAGGCCCTGGTGGTCTAGAGAGGAACTAAGAGCCCTGGTTTTCTAGCGGAACTCAAGGCCCTGGTGGTCTAGAGAGGAACTCAAAGCCTAGTGGCCTAGTGGAACTCAAGGCCCTGGTGGTCTAGAGAGGAACTAAGAGCCCTGGTTTTCTAGCGGAACTCAAGGCCCTGGTGGTCTAGAGAGGAACTCAAAGCCTAGTGGCCTAGTGGAACTCAAGGTCCTGGTGGTCTAGCGGAAATCAAGGTCCTGGTGGCCTAGCGGAGCTCAAGGTCCTGGTGGTCTAGTGGAACTCAAGGCCCTGGTGGTCTAGTGGAACTCAAGGTCCTGGTGGTCTAGTGGAACTCAAGGTCCTGGTGGTCTAGTGAATGCTGGTGTCAAAGAGTAGCTTCACTTGTGGTGTGACCCTTTCCTGATCAACTCTGAATCTGTTGAAAAAAAAAAAAAAAAAACAGTTGGTTCATATGAATGCTGCTGCTATGTGTTAAGCGTTAAATGAGAACACAAAGTATAATCACGCACGTCCATAAGTTATGGGTGCGAGATCCAAAAACTAGTTCAAAGGTTTAGACAAAGAGTTAAATGAGAAACAGGTATTTTTTTTTTTATTCACTAATTACACAAAAGTCAAACTTTACCTCCACTCTCTGCTTGTGGTGTCTTAAAAGAAGTTTGGTCCTGACAGCCAGTCGTGTGTTAGAATGTCCTCTAGGTCTGGTCTGTCATCGGGGTCCGTGCACATACACCAATTGAGGAGGTCAATGCACTCTACACAGAAAGGTCAGACCAGATGAGGGTGATATGCTTTGTCGGAAGTTACTATCGGTCCTATTACAACCATAGCAAGGGAACAATATTCAGAGGGATAGGGACTGCCTATAGATTTTTAGATGCTTTCACTACTCCCTTACCTTTGGACAGACCCGCAGTAAACCCTGGCTGGTCAAGAATGGTCTCTCCTTTGCTGTTAAATGGCAAGTCACCACATACCAGTTCAGAGAGTAGCACTCCCAGAGACCATGTGGTGGCATGGCAAGCCTCGTAGCTCCCATTCAGGAAATACTCGGGTGGACAGTAGGTGCCTGAGAAATGGGGGGACAAAGTGACAGAACATCTCATACCTGCAACTGATCTCCTCCTTAGACATTTCATTGTTCAGTATTTATTTTGCAAACTTACCAGCAAAGTGATAATAGGGGCTGTATTGGTAGAGATCCCCACAGCCAAAGTCTATCAGTTTCACTGTCCAATCGATGAGGTTGACCAGGATGTTTTCTGATTTCACGTCGCGGTGGAAAACACCACAATCGCGGCAGTGAATCAGGGCTTCAACAACCTGCCTCATGATCTGCCTGGCTTGAATCTCTGACAACCGTCCATCAAAAATCCTGATGAAATCAAGGAGGTCGGAACAGGGACTGGGTCGCTCCAAGACCAGAATGTAATGAAGAGGCTCTTCAAACCAGTCCAGCAGCTTCAGGACATTAACGCATGATGACGGCTGAGAGACCATAGTCATCAGGGCGACCTCTAGAGGAAGACGCCTGCCACCATGCTGGAAAAAAGCAAGTAGAAACATTTAGGAGAGCAAGAAAGATGGTGGTGACTGAAGCCAGACGAATTTATGGAGCCATATCAGTATATGTTTTCAAGTGGTGTTTGGATAGTATTTTTGAACTTAAATCATTTAGCTTAAGTTATACTTACCATGATAATGTATTTTTTTGCTTTAGTCTTGTGGATGTACTTTATGGCCACCTAAAAGGAGAAACAAAAATAGTATAGTTCTGCACTAACTCTTAAGTTATGGATGAAAAACATAAAGGAAGAAGAGAGTCTCACCTCTTGTCCATCCGACTTCCTTATTCCTGCATAGACCGATCCGAACCCTCCAGACCCCAGCAGCTCTCCAACTGAGTAGCTGGAAGCGAAGGTTGCTGCACAGAGAATGGACATGCTCAGTCACATGTCTGGAGATCCAGCGCGAGTTAACCTTGACTCAGATGTTTTTTTTTAGCTGGATCACCCTGACCTCTTACCTTGGGGGGGTTCAGCGCATCTCCTCTTCGCATCTGATGAGGTCGCAGAGACACCATCACTAGCTGCCTGAACAGCAGGTCTCCTTGGTGACCGGACCTCAGCTCCCTCACCGGAACTGAACTGCCTCTTGCGCTTCGGCACGGCTTTGGCCAGTGCAGGCTGTGGCAGTGGGCAGTACTGACTGGGCCTCTTCCTGCTGTTTACCTCCTGGTCCTTGAGGCTACTCTGACTGGCCTGGCAGGTCGAGTCTGAGGTGGCCGCAAGCCTTGGGCTGGATTGATCTGGGTAACTGGTGGCAGGCTTCAGGCCTTGTACCAGCTTAGTTTTAGCTAAAGCAAGCAGATAACAGTGGCACATATCAATGATCACCTATGGTGAATTGGTTTTATGATATTCATGGGCTATTTAGTTGGATAATATTGGGATATTTTACTGCTACAGTAGGCTAATTCATTTTGGGGACTTTAAAATGGGCTGGTGTATATTTGCAAGGCTTTGAGAAACTGTCAGCGTTAAGGCTTTTGAAATTGGCCAGTTATAAGGCCTTAAACATAACTTAATCCTAACCACAGTGGCAATATCAAACACGTGGATAGGTAACAGGTAGGCTAATGCCCTAGCTAAATGAGAATGAATGAATCAATTATTTAAATAATATCTATCAAATGACTGTAAATAAATAATAAAATATATAATAACATGTCGATTAGTTTGTAATTAATTTCTACTTACCTGGATACGTTTTTCTACGTTTTCGAAATGGCATGTCAATACTAGAGATGAGACAATTATGAAAATACGTGTGAACTGATCAGCGCAATCCATGGAATGAGTAAAGTTGTTACTTTGTGAATTCTATGGCAGAACGTTCTAGAATCTTTATGAACGAATAATCATCGCTTGGCAACGTCTTTTGGTATTCGATAGACTTGTC
Source organism: Sardina pilchardus (assembly GCF_963854185.1). NCBI lineage: Eukaryota > Metazoa > Chordata > Actinopteri > Clupeiformes > Clupeidae > Sardina > Sardina pilchardus. The sequence goes on along the minus strand of NC_085005.1, from coordinate 12,624,939 downwards.
TCATGTAGGCCTACAGTGTGCTATGTAGGCTACGTTTATTGTAGGTCCATCAGGCATTTAACGCTGTTAAATGTTGGCACGTACAAATGTTATTCTTCCCTCACGTTTAACATTTTTTCTTTATCAGGTCCAAAAATGTCCGGAAGTTTTTACAAATGCATTTTATGCTGTTGGAAAACATCAGAGCCTCATAAAGCCTAGCTTGTCATGTTAGGCTACTTATCTCTTGTTAACAATAGCCTCAAGTGTAGGCTATTGGAGATTTATTATAGCCATCCACTCTCCCCAGACCATCATAAATTAGAAAAAGATCCACAAACCTCAATCTGATCATTTTATATATTCTGTAGAATTGTCACAATGTCCAATTATGTAGCCTACAGTAGGCCTAACATTTTACAAATGAGAATCATCATGACTTTGGATGAGACACATCTTTTACTAACTGTCTGATTTTCTCCTCCACAGAAAAAAAACATGCAACACCAGCAGAGGGCGAACTGTTGAATGAATAGTCACTACAGGCCTACTGGTAGGTTCATATATATTTATTGAAAGCATTATGCATCAGAAAATGTAACATCAAATCATTTAGGGAAATTGCTGAATATATCACAAAAACACATTAGCATCTTGTAATGTTCAGTTGCACTTCCATTCAACTAAATATGATTGGATTTTTCAATACAATGCTTGCTGCTGAAAATATTTTTTTGAATCTTTTCATACACAATTTTGAAATACATGAAACTTGAAGCATAACATCTATTACACCATAGCGACACCATTTTTATTTGTCAAAATGATTTGATGGGTATGACAAATATATAAATGGCATTAATTCAATGACATGAAAATTGGAATTTGACTAAATAAATAAAAATATGCAGTATGATGGAAAAAATGTGTATGATAAACAAAAGCTATTTTTATTTTAAAACATAATTGATTGACCTTTTCTTTTAGCTCACTTGTTTGTTACGGCATTATTTCATGTGAAATAGCACAATGTGTGTGTGTGTGTGTGTGTGTGTGTGTGTGTGTGCGTGTGTGCGTGTGTTGCAGTGCTTGAACAATGAGGTGTAATGAAACCATGCTGTTTCTGACAGGTCCTGTTTACACTAAGCATGAAAGGATTTGATCAGTTCAACTTCAAATCAGAATTCCCATCAAACTGACTGTAGTGTTATAGTCTATTTTGGGTCGTGGTGGTCCATGTTCTTTTTTGAGAGTAAAGCTGGATATTGCCAAACTAAGAAGGTGGCAGAGAAATCGCCTTGTTTAAGTGACAAAAAAGCATGTGATAATAATGGTAGCAGATGGAAGCATCTGTTCTGGTAAATTGTGGAAGATGAAGTGTCCATCATATGACTTCTCTTAGGGTCATGAACCTGTACTGTTGTTGCAATAGACAGAAGTACTGTAATAGCAATAGTGTTTGTTTGAGGCTGCTCACTCAGTGCTATTAGCAAGTGTATTAGTGTTTTTCATATCACCTTCAGGTCTGTCTTCCTGTGGTTAATGCTATAGTGTGGTCACAGACAGTCATGCATAGAGGCTATATTGTTCACGCCGCTGTTCTTCGAGACTCCATCATACATGATAGGATGCAAGATTATGATAGATAGTGGAACTGCCTTTCTGCTGCTGCTAATCTATCTATACTGCTAAATATGCCCTAACAACTATGAGAGCTAGTTTTGTACCCTCGCAAAGCCGCCAGGAATTCACTACGATTGCTCGAGCGCAGAGATAACAGGAAAAACATTTAAATCGGACCTGAACCTCACAAGCACAGGTGAGTGAGAGAGAAGGTGCAGTCTGCATCACAGCGTTATAATTTGTATAGTACTTAGTTATTACATTGATTGTTTACTGTTTTATTGTTACCGTATGGACCCTATGATCTTCATTCATCTTTACTTAATAGTAGTCGCTGAAATTAAACAGGTAGCAGCTGTCTAGTTAGACATGATCCTGACTCATCATCAGTTGCCTATAGCCAATGCTTCTGATAGGCTTGTTTGACAGAGTATAGTGAGGTTTATATAGAAAGGTTTTATTTTCAATTTTTAAAAGTAATCAAGTATTATTGCAAATGATCTCTTCACTTAAGTCTCATTTCTTTCATATTGCCTACCTGAACTTGCACTACATTTTGTATTGGTTTTATAAAAGATGTTTGTTGAATTTGCACAGTAAAAGTTCTGTATTTTGGCTGCAATTGTCTATACATTCTGATTCCTCACTTCATTAGAATCATACTCTGTAAACAGCATCATTCTCAGGGGCCATACAAATCTGTTTTAGCCAACGACTAGTGTGGAATTATTTACAATATTCACTCATCATTACAGTAAAATAGACCCTCATAGTCAGTCTAAAGCTGATTGAACACCTGAACACCTGATTATGCATGGAAAACAAATTACATCATAAGCCACCATCTGTGGGTAGTCATTGCTACACAACTGAGAAGAAGTAGGCCATATGAAGACAACCCAACCAAGCTACTGATGTTTTTAAAATCCTAGCTGCTATTTACATCAAAGTTGACAGCCTGAATAAATCGTCTCACCTCCATTAATCCAGACCTCATGGTGTCTGAAGAAAATGAAATATTCTCAGCATACACCTGTTTCACAGTGCAAAGTGTATACTACGTCAGATAATACCTTAAAATAGCTCTGTGAAAACAATCTTCCCAGGCTTTATTGACACCTAGTGGAGGAGAAATACACATGTCCCCTCGACTGGTGTATGTGGGTTTTAGCTGCCATCCAGTGGTGGTGACCCTTGCACTTAAACATATGTCAGAGAAGATTTTTGTTTTAAACAGACTAAATGCTAGGTAAAGCACCATAGGTGAATTAGACAAATTATGACCCATTAGTGTAATCAAACTGCCAAATAAAGAAATGTGCAAACTGGTAAAAAAACAATGATTGAATTTATGTCCTAATTTATGTATACAAATTAATAATACCTCATGCAGAATAACAAAAGTTCTTCAATAGTAAATGTATCTTTAAATACAAAATGTATTTAATTCCAATGCTGGATGAGGCATCTGTACGCAAATGTCCAGATCCCATCATCATGTTGTTGCTGCTCAACATAGGTCCAATGTTGGGGAGACGATCCCTATCCTGTGCCCTTGGAAATCTTTGGATTGTTCGTATAGGGCCAGTGAGAAAGGCCAGTATATATCAGCCCGTCCCACTGAGTCTGCGTTGAAGTTGTGTGCAGATGATGTAGATGATGACCGTTAGTTCAACTGAGTTGCACTCCTGCATGCTCTTTGTATTACTCTATCAGGAGTAAGACAGCCACCAAACAAACCCCAGACCCTGTTGTTTAGTGCAACTCAAGACTCCAGCAGGACTCAAGGTCCTGGTGGTCTAGTGGAACTCAAAGCCCTGGTGGCCTAGTGGAACTCAAGGCCCTGGTGGTCTGGAGAGGAACTAAGAGCCCTGGTTTTCTAGCGGAACTCAAGGCCCTGGTGGTCCAGAGAGGAACTCAAAGCCTAGTGGCCTAGTGGAACTCAAGGCCCTGGTGGTCTAGAGAGGAATTAAGAGCCCTGGTTTTCTAGCGGAACTCAAGGCCCTGGTGGTCTAGAGCGGAACTCAAAGCCTAGTGGCCTAGTGGAACTCAAGGCCCTGGTGGTCTAGAGAGGAATTAAGAGCCCTGGTTTTCTAGCGGAACTCAAGGCCCTGGTGGTCTAGAGCGGAACTCAAAGCCTAGTGGCCTAGTGGAACTCAAGGTCCTGGTGGTCTAGTGGAACTCAAGGTCCTGGTGGTCTAGTGGAACTCAAGGCCCTGGTGGTCTAGTGGAGCTCAAGGTCCTGGTGGTCTAGTGGAACTCAAGGCCCTGGTGGTCTAGTGGAACTCAAGGTCCTGGTGGCCTAGTGGAACTCAAGGTCCTGGTGGTCTAGTGAATGCTGGTGTCAAAGAGTAGCTTCACTTGTGGTGTGACCCTTTCCTGATCAACTCTGAATCTGTTGAAAAAAAAAAAAAAAAAACAGTTGGTTCATATGAATGCTGCTGCTATGTGTTAAGCGTTAAATGAGAACACAAAGTATAATCACGCACGTCCATAAGTTATGGGTGCGAGATCCAAAAACTAGTTCAAAGGTTTAGACAAAGAGTTAAATGAGAAACAGGTAGTTTTTTTTTTATTCACTAATTACACAAAAGTCAAACTTTACCTCCACTCTCTGCTTGTGGTGTCTTAAAAGAAGTTTGGTCCTGACAGCCAGTCGTGTGTTAGAATGTCCTCTAGGTCTGGTCTGTCATCGGGGTCCGTGCACATACACCAATTGAGGAGGTCAATGCACTCTACACAGAAAGGTCAGACCAGATGAGGGTGATATGCTTTGTCGGAAGTTACTATCGGTCCTATTACAACCATAGCAAGGGAACAATATTCAGAGGGATAGGGACTGCCTATAGATTTTTAGATGCTTTCACTACTCCCTTACCTTTGGACAGACCCGCAGTAAACCCTGGCTGGTCAAGAATGGTCTCTCCTTTGCTGTTAAATGGCAAGTCACCACATACCAGTTCAGAGAGTAGCACTCCCAGAGACCATGTGGTGGCATGGCAAGCCTCGTAGCTCCCATTCAGGAAATACTCGGGTGGACAGTAGGTGCCTGAGAAATGGGGGGACAAAGTGACAGAACATCTCATACCTGCAACTGATCTCCTCCTTAGACATTTCATTGTTCAGTATTTATTTTGCAAACTTACCAGCAAAGTGATAATAGGGGCTGTATTGGTAGAGATCCCCACAGCCAAAGTCTATCAGTTTCACTGTCCAATCGATGAGGTTGACCAGGATGTTTTCTGATTTCACGTCGCGGTGGAAAACACCACAATCGCGGCAGTGAATCAGGGCTTCAACAACCTGCCTCATGATCTGCCTGGCTTGAATCTCTGACAACCGACCATCAAAAATCCTGATGAAATCAAGGAGGTCGGAACAGGGACTGGGTCGCTCCAAGACCAGAATGTAATGAAGAGGCTCTTCAAACCAGTCCAGCAGCTTCAGGACATTAACGCATGATGACGGCTGAGAGACCATAGTCATCAGGGCGACCTCTAGAGGAAGACGCCTGCCACCATGCTGGAAAGAAGCAAGTAGAAACATTTAGGAGAGCAAGAAAGATGGTGGTGACTGAAGCCAGACGAATTTATGGAGCCATATCAGTAACTATGTTTTCAAGTGGTGTTTGGATGGTATTTTTTAACTTAAATCATTCAATATGGCTTAAGTTATACTTACCATGATAATGTGTTTTTTTGCTTTAGTCTTGTGGATGTACTTTATGGCCACCTAAAAGGAGAAACAAAAATAGTATAGTTCTGCACTAACTCTTAAGTTATGGATGAAAAACATAAAGGAAGAAGAGAGTCTCACCTCTTGTCCATCCGACTTCCTTATTCCTGCATAGACCGATCCGAACCCTCCAGACCCCAGCAGCTCTCCAACTGAGTAGTTGGAAGCGAAGGTTGCTGCACAGAGAATGGACATGCTCAGTAACAAGTCTGGAGATCCAGCGCTACTATCATGGTTGATAACCTTGACTCAGATGGATCGCTTCAGCTGGATCACCCTGACCTCTTACCTTGGGGGGGTTCAGCGCATCTCCTCTTCGCATCTGATGAGGTCGCAGAGACACCATCACTTGCTGCCTGAACAGCAGGTCTCCTTGGTGACCGGACCTCAGCTCCCTCACCGGAACTGAACTGCCTCTTGCGCTTCGGCGCGGCTTTGGCCAGTGCAGGCTGTGGCAGTGGGCAGTACTGACTGGGCCTCTTCCTGCTGTTTACCTCCTGGTCCTTGAGGCTACTCTGACTGGCCTGGCAGGTCGAGTCTGAGGTGGCTGCAAGCCTTGGGCTGGATTGATCTGGGTAACTGGTGGCAGGCTTCAGGCCTTGTACCAGCTTAGTTTTAGCTAAAGCAAGCAGATAACAGTGGCACATATCAATGATCACCTATGGTGAATTGGTTTTATGATATTCATGGGCTATTTAGTTGGATAATATTGGGATATTTTACTGCTACAGTAGGCTAATTCATTTTGGGGACTTTAAAATGGGCTGGTGTATATTTGCAAGGCTTTGAGAAACTGTCAGCGTTAAGGCTTTTGAAATTGGCCAGTTATAAGGCCTTACACATAACTCAATCCTAACCACAGTGGCAATATCAAACACGTGGATAATAGGTAACAGGTAGGCTAATGCCCTAGCTAAATGAGAATGAATGAATCAATTATTTAAATAATATCTATCAAATGACTGTAAATAATAAAATATATAATAACATGTCGATTAGTTTGTAATTCATTTCTACTTACCTGGATAGGTTTTTCTACGTTTTCGAAATGGCATGTCAATACTAGAAATGAGACAATGAAAATACGTGTGAACTGATCAGCGCAATCCATGGAATGAGTAAAGTTGTTACTTTGTGAATTCTATGGCAGAACGTTCTAGAATCTTTATGAACGAATAATCATCGCTTGGCAACGTCTTTTGGTATTCGATAGACTTGTCTCATGTAGGCCTAGTATGCTATGTAGGCTACGTTTATTGTAGGCCCATCAGGCATTTAACGCTGTTAAATGTCGGCACGTACAAATGTTATTCTTCCCTCACGTTTAACCTTTTTTCTTTATCAGGTCCAAAAATGTCAGGAAGTTTTTACAAATGCATTTTAAGCTGTTGGAAAACATCAGAGCCTCATAAAGCCTATAGCTTGTAATGTTAGGCTACTTATCTCTTGTTAACAATAGCCTCAAGTGTAGGCTATTGGGGATTCATTATAGCCACTCTCCCTAGACCATCATAAATTAGAAAAAGATCCACAAACCTCAATCACAGCACACTACAGATTGTAACGGCATCTACCTACAATTTGTGTATCTAACTGATCATTTTATATATTCTGTAGAATTGTCACAATGTCCAATGTAGCCTACAGTAAGCCTAACATTTTACAAATGAGAATCATTATGACTTATGATTTTCTCCGCCACAGAAAAAAACATGCAACACCAGCAGAGGGCGAACTGTTGAATGAATAGTCACTACAGGCCTACTGGTAGGTTTATATATATATTTATTGAAAGCATTAGGCTATGCATCAGAAAATTTAACATCAAATCATTTAGGGAAATTGCTGAATATATCACAAAAACACATTAGCATCTTGTAATGTCCAGTTGCACTTTCATTCATCTAAATATGATTGGATTTTTCAATACAATGCTTGCTGCTGAAAATATTTTTTTGAATCTTTTCATACACAATTTTGAAATACATGAAACTTGAAGCATAACATCTATTACACCATAGCGACACCATTTTCATTTGTCAAAATGATTTGAAGGGTAGCTATGACAAATATATAAATGGCATTAATTCAATTACATGAAAATTGGAATTTGACTAAATAAATAAAAATATGCAGTATGATGGAAAAAATGTGTATGATAAACAAAAGCTATTTTTATTTTAAAACATAATTGATTGACCTTTTCTTTTAACTCACTTGTTTGTTACGGCATTATTTCATGTGAAATAGCACAATGTGTGTGTGTGTGTGTGTGTGTGTGTGTGTGTGTGTGTGTGTGTGTGTGTGTGTGTGTGTGCGCGTGTGTTGTAGTGCTTGAACAATGAGGTGTAATGAAACCATGCTGTTTCTGACAGGTCCTGTTTACACTAAGCATGAAAGGATTTGATCAGTTCAACTTCAAATCAGAATTCCCATCGAACTGACTGTAGTGTTATAGTCTGTTTTGGGTCGTGGTGGTCTACTGTATGTTCTTTTTTGAGAGTAAAGCTGAGTAAAGCCAATCTAAGAAGCCGGCAGAGAAATCGCCTTGTTTAAGTGACAAAAAGCATGTGATAATAATGGTAGCAGATGGAAGCATCTGTTCTGGTAAATTGTGGAAGATGAATAGTGTCCATCATATGACTTCTCTTAGGGTCATGAACCTGTACTGTTGTTGCAATAGACAGAAGTACTGTAATAGCAATAGTGTTTGTTTGAGGCTGCTCACTCAGTGCTATTAGCAAGTGTATTAGTGTTTTTCATATCACCTTCAGGTCTGTCTTCCTGTGGTTAATGCTATAGTGTGGTCACAGACAGTCATGCATAGAGGCTATATTGTTCACGCCGCTGTTCTTCGAGACTCCATCATACATGATAGGATACGAGATTATGATAGATAGTGGAACTGCCTTTCTGCTGCTGCTAATCTATCTATACTGCTAAATATGCCCGAACAACTATGAGAGCTAGTTTTGTACCCTCGCAAAGCCGCCAGGAATTCACTACGATTGCTCGAGCGCAGAGATAACAGGAAAAACACTTATATCGGACCTGAACCTCACAAGCACAGGTGAGTGAGAGAGAAGGTGCAGTCTGCATCACAGCGTTATAAGTTGTATAGTACTTAGTTATTACATTGATTGTTTACAGTTTTATTGTTACCGTATGGACCCTATGATCTTCATTCATCTTTACTTAATAGTAGTCGCTGAAATTAAACAGGTAGCAGCTGTCTAGTTAGACATGATCCTGACTCATCATCAGTTGCCTATAGCCAATGCTTCTGATAGGCTTGTTTGACAGAGTATAGTGAGGTTTATATAGAAAGGTTTTATTTTCAATTTTTAAAAGTAATCAAGTATTATTGCAAATGATCTCTTCACTTAAGTCTCATTTCTTTCATATTGCCTACCTGAACTTGCACTATGTTTTGTATTGGTTTTATAAAAGATGTTTGTTGAATTTGCACAGTAAAAGTTCTGTATTTTGGCTGCAATTGTCTATACATTCTGATTCCTCACTTCATTAGAATCATACTCTGTAAACAGCATCATTTTCAGGGGCCATACAAATCTGTTTTAGCCTACGACTAGTGTGGAATTATTTTACAATATTCACTCATCATTACAGTAAAATAGACCCTCATAGTCAGTCTAAAGCTGATTGAACACCTGAACACCTGATTATGCATGGGAAAAAAATTACATCATAAGCCACCATCTGTGGGTAGTCATTGCTACACAACTGAGAAGAAGTAGGCCATATGAAGACAACCCAACCAAGCTACTGATGTTTTTAAAATCCTAGCTGCTATTTACATCGAAGTTGACAGCCTGAATAAATCGTCTCAACTCCATTAATCCAGACCTCATGGTGTCTGAAGAAAATGAAATACTCTCAGCATACACCTGTTTCACAGTGCAAAGTGTATACTACGTCAGATAATACCTTAAAATAGCTCTGTGAAAACAATCTTCCCAGGCTTTATTGACACAGGTAGTGGAGGAGAAATACACATGTCCCCTCGACTGGTGTATGTGGGTTTTAGCTGCCATCCAGTGGTGGTGACCCTTGCACTTAAACATATGTCAGAGAAGATTTTTGTTTTAAACAGACTAAATGCTAGGTAAAGCACCATAGGTAAATTAGACAAATTATGACCCATTAGTGTAATCAAACTGCCAAATAAAGAAATGTGCAAACTGGTAAAAAAAACAATGATTGAATTTATGTCCTAATTTATGTATACAAATTAATAATACCTCATGCAGAATAACAAAAGTTCTTCAATAGTAAATGTATCTTTAAATACAAAATGTATTTAATTCCAATGCTGGATGAGGCATCTGTACGCAAATGTCCAGATCCCATCATCATGTTGTTGCTGCTCAACATAGGTCCAATGTTGGGGAGACGATCCCTATCCTGTGCCCTTGGAAATCTTTGGATTGTTCGTATAGGGCCAGTGAGAAAGCCCAGTATATATCAGCCCGTCCCACTGAGTCTGCGTTGAAGTTGTGTGCAGATGATGTAGATGATAACCGTTAGTTCAACTGAGTTGCACTCCTGCATGCTCTTTGTATTACTCTATCAGGAGTAAGACAGCCACCAAACAAACCCCAGACCCTGTTGTTTAGTGCAACTCAAGACTCCAGCAGGACTCAAGGTCCTGGTGGTCTAGCGGAACTCAAGTCCCTGGTGGTCTAGAGAGGAACTAAGAGCCCTGGTTTTCTAGCAGAACTCAAGGCCCTGGTGGTCTAGAGAGGAACTCAAAGCCTAGTGGCCTAGTGGAACTCAAGGCCCTGGTGGCCTAGTGGAACTCAAGGCCCTGGTGGTCTGGAGAGGAACTAAGAGCCCTTGTTTTCTAGCGGAACTCAAGGCCCTGGTGGTCTAGAGAGGAACTCAAAGCCTAGTGGCCTAGTGGAACTCAAGGCCCTGGTGGTCTAGAGAGGAACTAAGAGCCCTGGTTTTCTAGCGGAACTCAAGGCCCTGGTGGTCTAGAGAGGAACTCAAAGCCTAGTGGCCTAGTGGAACTCAAGGCCCTGGTGGTCTAGAGAGGAACTAAGAGCCCTGGTTTTCTAGCGGAACTCAAGGCCCTGGTGGTCTAGTGGAACTCAAGGCCCTGGTGGCCTAGCGGAACTAAAGGCCCTGGTGGTCTAGCGGAGCTCAATGTCCTAGTGGCCTAGTGGAACTCAAGGCCCTGGTGGTCTAGTGGAACTCAAGGCCCTGGTGGTCTAGCAGAACTCAAGGTCCTGGTGGTCTAGTGGAACTCTAGGCCCTGGTGGTCTAGTGAATGCTGGTGTCAAAGAGTAGCTTCACTTGTGGTGTGACCCTTTCCTGATCAACTCTGAAGCTGTTGGAAAAAAAAAAAAAAAAAACAGTTGGTTCATATGAATGCTGCTGCTATGTGTTAAGCGTTAAATGAGAACACAAAGTATAATCACACACGTCCATAAGTTATGGGTGCGAGTAGGGATGTTAACCGGTGACTGTTTGACCGATGGTTGACCGTATCCACGTTAGCCGACCAAAGTTGTCGCTAGTCGGTTAAAAAAAAAAAAAAAAAAAAAAAAGAGGCATCTTTAAATTAGGCTAAAGACAGTGGACTAAACGCTACTACAGCTAGCCATCTCATTCCAAGAAGATCTTTTTTTTGCGTGAAGTTAACAAATTATCCCTCACACTCAATTTTTCCATAACGCCTGCTTGTCGGCTAGGCTACGTAATAAACCAATAGAAACATTTGGCACGAGGTCACAGCGGTGGCCGGTGCGTCTTTTGCAATCTGGAAGTGCGCTGTTGGTTTTATCGTGTTGAAGTCTAGGCAACTTTCCGCATAAGATGGGCTTAGATTTGGAAAGACATATACATCTCATCATCATTTCAGGAAGGGTCATCAATGGTAACAGATAAGGTAATGATCATCTTTCGTTATTATTGTTAGCACTTCCTCAAACTAAGCTGCGTCTCTTCGGAGCTGTCATTTTCATAAGTGAGCCGCGGCCATTTCAGCTTCAAATGAGCTTCTAATAACGCTAGACTAACGCCTTTATTTGCAACGCGATCACCTTGTATGTACCCAAACCATTTTCGGAGCAAAGGAACCATTTGTCCTCCACTTACAAGCTCCTTGGTTTGCAGGACTCATTTTGGCGCTGTAGGATTTTAAAAAGTGACGTGAGTGAAAGGGCGGCGGGGGCCGTGTGTATGAGCGTGGGACAGAGAGATGAGAGTTGGGAAATTGCGTGGCTGTTATTTCAAATAGCATAATTTATTTTAAACGAATCGGTTAACCGGTTTCAACCGGCTAATGAGCCTCGGTGGTCGGTCAAGAACATTTTTAGTTTTCGCCATCCCTAGGTGCGAGATCCAAAAACTAGTTCAAAGGTTTAGACAAAGAGTTAAATGAGAAACAGGTCGTTTTTTTTTTATTCACTAATTACACAAAAGTCAAACTTTACCTCCACTCTCTGATTGTGGTGTCTTAAAAGAAGTTTGGTCCTGACAGCCAGTCGTGTGTTAGAATGTCCTCTAGATCTGGTCTGTCATCGGGGTCCGTGCACATACACCAATTGAGGAGGTCAATGCACTCTACACAGAAAGGTCAGACCAGTTGAGGGTGATATGATTTGTCGGAAGTTACTATCGGTCCTATTACAACCATAGCAAGGGAACAATATTGAGAGGGATAGGGACTGCCTATAGATTTTTAGATGCTTTCACTACTCCCTTACCTTTGGACAGACCCGCAGTAAACCCTGGCTGGTCAAGAATGGTCTCTCCTTTGCTGTTAAATGGCAAGTCACCACATACCAGTTCAGAGAGTAGCACTCCCAGAGACCATGTGGTGGCATGGCAAGCCTCGTAGCTCCCATTCAGGAAATACTCGGGTGGACAGTAGGTGCCTGAGAAATGGGGGGACAAAGTGACAGAACATCTCATACCTGCAACTGATCTCATCCTTTGACATTTCATTGTTCAGTATTTATTTTGCAAACTTACCAGCAAAGTGATAATAGGGGCTGTATTGGTAGAGATCCCCACAGCCAAAGTCTATCAGTTTCACTGTCCAATCGATGAGGTTGACCAGGATGTTTTCTGATTTCACGTCGCGGTGGAAAACACCACAATCGCGGCAGTGAATCAGGGCTTCAACAACCTGCCTCATGATCTGCCTGGCTTGAATCTCTGACAACCGACCATCAAAAATCCTGATGAAATCAAGGAGGTCGGAACAGGGACTGGGTCGCTCCAAGACCAGAATGTAATGAAGAGGCTCTTCAAACCAGTCCAGCAGCTTCAGGACATTAACGCATGATGACGGCTGAGAGACCATAGTCATCAGGGCGACCTCTAGAGGAAGACGCCTGCCACCATGCTGGAAAGAAGCAAGTAGAAAACATTTAGGAGAGCAAGAAAGATGGTGGTGACTGCAGCCAGACAAATTTATGGAGCCATATCAGTATATGTTTTCAAGTGGTGTTTGGATAGTATTTTTTTACTTAAATCATTCAATATGGCTTAAGTTATACTTACCATGATAATGTGTTTTTTTGCTTTAGTCTTGTGGATGTACTTTATGGCCACCTAAAAGGAGAAACAAAAATAGTATAGTTCTGCACTAACTCTTAAGTTATGGATGAAAAACATAAAGGAAGAAGAGAGTCTCACCTCTTGTCCATCCGACTTCCTTATTCCTGCATAGACCGATCCGAACCCTCCAGACCCCAGCAGCTCTCCAACTGAGTAGTTGGAAGCGAAGGTTGCTGCACAGAGAATGGACATGCTCAGTAACAAGTCTGGAGATCCAGCGCGAGTTAACCTTGACTCAGATGGGGTTTTTTAGTTGGATCACCCTGACCTCTTACCTTGGGGGGGTTCAGCGCATCTCCTCTTCGCATCTGATGAGGTCGCAGAGACACCATCACTTGCTGCCTGAACAGCAGGTCTCCTTGGTGACCGGACCTCAGCTCCCTCACCGGAACTGAACTGCCTCTTGCGCTTCGGCACGGCTTTGGCCAGTGCAGGCTGTGGCAGTGGGCAGTACTGACTGGGCCTCTTCCTGCTGTTTACCTCCTGGTCCTTGAGGCTACTCTGACTGGCCTGGCAGGTCGAGTCTGAGGTGGCCGCAAGCCTTGGGCTGGATTGATCTGGGTAACTGGTGGCAGGCTTCAGGCCTTGTACCAGCTTAGTTTTAGCTAAAGCAAGCAGATAACAGTGGCACATATCAATGATCACCTATGGTGAATTGGCTTTTATGATATTCATGGGCTATTTAGTTGGATAATATTGGGATATTTTACTGCAGTAGGCTAATTCATTTTGGGGACTTTAAAATGGGCTGGTGTATATTTGCAAGGCTTTGAGAAACTGTCAGCGTTAAGGCTTTTGAAATTGGCCAGTTATAAGGCCTTAAACATAACTTAATCCTAACCACAGTGGCAATATCAAACACGTGGATAATAGGTAACAGGTAGGCTAATGCCCTAGCTAAATGAGAATGAATGAATCAATTATTTAAATAATATCTATCAAATGACTGTAAATAATAAAATATATAATAACATGTCGATTAGTTTGTAGGCTAATTCATTTCTACTTACCTGGATAGGTTTTTCTACGTTTTCGAAATGGCATGTCAATACTAGAGATGAGACAATACGTGAAAAATGAAAATACGTGTGAACTGATCAGCGCAATCCCTGGAATGAGTAAAGTTGTTACTTTGTGAATTCTATGGCAGAACGTTCTAGAATCTTTATGAACGAATAATCATCGCTTGGCAACGTCTTTTGGTATTCGATAGACTTGTCTCATGTAGGCCTAGTATACTATGTAGGCTACGTTTATTGTAGGCCCATCAGGCATTTAACGCTGTTAAATGTCGGCACGCACGGTTTTTACAAATGCATTTTATGCTGTTGGAAAACATCAGAGCCTCATAAAGCCTATAGCTTGTAATGTTAGGCTACTTATCTCTTGTTAACAATAGCCTCAAGTGTAGGCAATTGGGGATTTATTATAGCCACTCTCCCCAGACCATCATAAATTAGAAAAAGATCCACAAACCTCAATCACAGCACACTACAGATTGTAACTGCATCTACCTACAATTTGTGTATCTAACTGATCATTTTATATATTCTGTAGAATTGTCACAATGTCCAATTATGTAGGCTACAGTAGGCCTAACATTTTACAAATGAGAATCATTATGACTTTGGATGAGACACACCTTTTACTAACTGTCTGATTTTCTCCTCCACAGAAAAAAACATGCAACACCAGCAGAGGGCGAACTGTTTAATGAATAGTCACTACAGGCCTACTGGTAGGTTTATATATATATTTATTGAAAGCATTATGCATCAGAAAATTTAACATCAAATCATTTAGGGAAATTGCTGAATATATCACAAAAACACATTAGCATTATGTAATGTCCAGTTGCACTTTCATTCAACTAAATATGATTGGATTTTTCAATACAATGCTTGCTGCTGAAAATATTTTTTTGAATCTTTTCATACACAATTTTGAAATACATGAAACTTGAAGCATAACATCTATTACACCATAGCGACACCATTTTTATTTGTCAAAATGATTTGAAGGGTATGACAAATATATAAATGGCATTAATTCAAAGACATGAAAATTGGAATTTGACTAAATAAATAAAAATATGCAGTATGATGGAAAAAATGTGTATGATAAACAAAAGCTTTTTTTATTTTAAAACATAGGCTAATTGATTGTCCTTTTCTTTTAACTCACTTGTTTGTTACGGCATTATTTCATGTGAAATAGCACAATGTGTGTGTGTGTTTGTGTGCGCGTGTGTTGTAGTGCTTGAACAATGAGGTGTAATGAAAACATGCTGTTTCTGACAGGTCCTGTTTACACTAAGCATGAAAGGATTTGATCAGTTCAACTTCAAATCAGAATTCCCATCAAACTGACTGTAGTGTTATAGTCTATTTTGGGTCGTGGTGGTCCATGTTCTTTTTTGAGAGTAAAGCTGGATATTGCCAAACTAAGAAGGTGGCAGAGAAATCGCCTTGTTTAAGTGACAAAAAAGCATGTGATAATAATGTTAGCAGATGGAAGCATCTGTTCTGGTAAATTGTGGAAGATGAAGTGTCCATCATATGACTTCTCTTAGGGTCGTGAACCTGTACTGTTGTTGCAATAGACAGAAGTACTGTAATAGCAATAGTGTTTGTGTGAGGCTGCTCTCTTAGTGCTATTAGCAAGTGTAGTGTTTTTCATATCACCTTCAGGTCTGTCTTCCTGTGGTTAATGCTATAGTGTGGTCACAGACAGTCATGCATAGAGGCCATATTGTTCACGCCGCTGTTCTTCGAGACTCCATCATACATGGTAGGATGCGAGATTATGATAGATAGTGGAACTGCCTTTCTGCTGCTGCTAATCTATACTGCAAAATATGCCCGAACAACTATGAGAGCTAGTTTTGTACCCTCGCAAAGCCGCCAGGAATTCACTATGATTGTTCGAGCGCAGAGATAACAGAAAAAACACTTAAATCGGACCTGAACCTCATAAGCACAGGTGAGTGAGAGAGAAAGTGCAGTCTGCATCACAGCCTGAGAATCTCTCGAGCTCTGTGAGTGTGACATCGTCAGGCTACTTTTTTTTCTGTATGGCAGGTGAATTAGAGGTGTATGATTTCTACATCACAATTGCTCTCATTAATCTAGCATCATGCCTGGTAGATGCATGAATAACTAAATACAGATAGTAACAAATCTTGTTGAGAAAGTAAAGCAGTGTCTAGCCTCTAGTGGTGAGGTTGATGAATAGCAACTAACTCACTATACATTATTTCCCAACCTTGGGAAACTTAGACAGCTGGCATGAGATGTTTGATTGATGGAATTATGCTCGATCAGCGATCAAAACAAAACAGCTAAATAACCAGAAGTGCAAGGACATTTGGGGAAAATTAAAGTACCGTTTGCGTCTGGATGCTACAGCAGAGGTGAATTGCGCTCTCTCTCGCTACATGTGAATGATTGGGGAAGGCAACATTTTGTGACATCAAAATGGGGTCACCTGCCAAAAAAGGTTGGTACCCTATACTCCATCTCGAAGCATGCAGAGAAATGCAGTGGGCCAGTGTTTTGGTTGATCCTTTCTGGGCTACTGTTGCAACTTGCAAGATGCTGGCTCAACATGGTGGAGGCACCTGCTCATTCTGAGATGACTAAAACATACACTATACACTAATGAAAGCTTTTGCATACTGTATTCTATTTCTATTTTGCCTTAAATCCTGCACACTGTAGCATTTATGCATATAGCATGTGCGTACATCATTAAAACTACGAGGCTATAATTGTAATTGAATCTCCGAAAATGCAATAATGTTGAAAAGAAGATGTTTGATGTGATTCCAAAACCTGAGGTTGATTGGCTTCAAAAGGCTCTGTGGAGATAAAGAAATGTTACAGAGAATGTTTGAGGTCAACATTAAGCAAGATTATCAACCATCCAAAGTATATTCAAACATTGTAATGTGTGTTGTTACTGTACCTAAAGATAAACTGGTCACTTTCTTGTCTTTCCCATTTCATCAGATTCCGTCGTAAGTTCCAATCCTCCAGTTGAATCTGAGATAAGAGGGAAGAATCAAGAGGTTCAGACATGGATTGAAATTACAAAACATATATTTTAGAGAAGAAAAGTGTGACTGGAAATGTTATTTTGAGCTTTTACGCACAAATTATGCATATTCCAGTTTTACTCAAAACTGAATGGATTAACACTTTTTTGGCTACCAAACGAAATAAAAAAATAAACCCTGTGTTGTTCTTAGACCAGAGTTGTCCATTAATCAGTATGTGATAGGGTGCCTTGTCCTCATATCCCAATATTTGTCTAGTATGTCCACTACTCTGCAAAGTGGGTGGGGTTCTCTTTTCTGTTTGTTTTCTTTACCTGCTGGCATGCATGGGGTCATTTAAGGGGAGTGGTCCTAATCCAAGTGTTCCTGGACGCTGCGCACAGGTTATAGGGAAGCACTTAACTAAGGGGTGGCGTAGTCTGTCTCTGTCCATAAGGATGTGCCACAATATTCACATGAATCACATCTCAGCACTTTGCAAGGTTCCTCAGAGTTGCAACAGCCAAGAAATACTTGATGCACTTTTTAAAAACAAAAACTTTACTCATTTACCAAACTTTGTGTACGTGGCTATAATTTTACGCCGTTTGGTGGTCAGTTTGCATCTCCATGTCTTCTCCCTTTGGTGAAGGTACGCCTCTTTGAGTGTGGTGTGACAGGCAGATTTGTTTTGGATCTGATGGTCAGCATTTTCTTGCAGTGTAGAGCCTCCCTCATCTATCCAGCTCAGATGAATCTGGTCAGTAGAAGACACACTTTCACAGTCCTCATAAGTATGCAAGATGCAGGATAGAGTGACATTATTATCCGTCCCATTGTTAGATATCGATGAAGATTCAGAGACTGCAGGAGAAGCATTGATGAGAGAAGGTCAGAATCCAGCGCAACATAGAACTTTAACAGCCATTTCAATGCATTCAATGCATTCATTGTGAACTAATATGATGACCTAATATTAAGTCATGTCCGAAAACACGGCTCAATTGTTTTGGCTGTGAAAGAGAAACAAAGTAGTACAGCTGATACAGTGATAGTTTGCTAATGCACAATTAGTTCATTTTGGTTCTTGGATCTTCTTTGCATGCTGATGCATTGAAGTGTTCATAAACAAATGAATACAAGAAGCATTAGTTCAGTACAGTATATTGAGGATTAGGCCTACTGGTTATTTACCGTACCATCATGACTTCTGAGTTAAAATACTCAATGTATAATATGAAAAATAAATATTCAATAGTAATAACTACAGTGTTCTTTTAATGAACACTAATCCACTTGTCTGACTGATGTGAATTTTGTTAGGAAACATATGGTCATGGGCAATCAGTACAAACACTACTACTTACTGCCAAGGACATGGAGATTAACCTCCCCGGCCCCTGGTCCACAGTAGTATTCTCCAGAATCCTCAGCGGTGACATTAAGAATGTTCAGTCTGCAGCAGTGGTCGGGGCTCATTCTCTTAGCTCTCTCTGTGTTATCTGTTCTGGCCTTACCCAAAGTCATCACCTCAACTTTTTGCCCTTGTGAGTTGCTGTAGGTCCAAACGGTATTGTGGCAGTCTGATATGCACATGTCAGCACATGGCAGCAACACATTCTCTCCAGCAGCTTTATACTTATTTCTTTCCCAGTATCCTCTAACACCTAAAAAGAACAATGTTAATGTAAGTCCATCATTTTCATTTATTTGCACATTTTCTATTTAAAACAACTCATAACCAGTGTTGGGGAGTAACGCATTACATGTAATTGAGTTACGTAATTTAATTACAAAATAAATGTAACAGTAATATATTACAGTTACTGTAGAAAAATGTGTAATTCAATTACAGGTACTTTTGACATTTTTCAAAATTACAATTTGAATTACATCTCAATATTGTCAGCAAAACCTGGCAAAGAATATTGTATGTAAAAAGAACTGTTTCCCTCCACAGCCATAGTTTGATCTTCTGACCTTCTGATATGCTCTATCACGTCTACAGCGCCATCAGCGTAGGCCTACATGCCTGCCTGTAAACGTGTTATGATTATCATTATATTATCCTCACAAAAAATGTGATGCTAATTCATGTATTGAATGCCCTTGCTGCCTTGTGCGCTTGTATAGAACTGTTCGGCAGCCTGTAGACCAAGGCCGAAATCTTCGCATGGATTTGGGGACTATATATATCATGAAAAAATCGGAAAAGTAATCAAAAAGTAATCAAAAGTAATTAGTTACGTTACTCAGAAAATGTAATTCAAATAGTTACACTACTATTACAATTTAGACAGAGTAACTTGTAACTGTAACACATTACATTTCTAAAGTAACCTACCCAACACTGCTCATAACAGTACTGTATTGTTTTCACTGCATTATTTCTAATGGACAGGTGGGATGTCCTCTTTTTCTAGCCAGCGCCCCTTACCAGTGTGGAGGATAGTGGTGATGCAGAAAATCAACAGTGTGGAAGTTCTTTTCTCCACAGCCATGACGTTTCTGCAGATTAAGCGCACATATAAACACATATTTGTTAGCAAAAAGAATGTCTAAGCCAAAACAAACAGTTGGCTTTGCTTTGCTTGGCCGAATTAGGATTTCTTTAATCTCATGCAAGCATGTAACACATAGGCTACATCTCTGTCGAAGTTTTGGTCTTGCAAACTTCTTACTTGTTCTTTTTGTTTACGGGCATACATATGGCCAGTTTCTCTCTACACGCTTTGGTTATTAATAATGCACATTGCACAAAGTATTGAACTAGGCAGTTGAACAAGAAAGAGAAAGGCCACAAGAATATACAAAACCGAAGACATTTTCTTTTTTTAGCAACGTTTTGAGTAGCTTGAACGTTTTCGTCAAAGATCTGCAGTGATTCTCACTTATGTATTCCGGATTCCTCCGGTTGATCATGCAATCCCAATACCGGAGTAGGTGACGAACCTTATTGGAAATTCTGTGACTCAGAAAAGAACTGTGTCATTCAAATGCAGAAACACCCAAATCCATGCACATCTCCTCGGAAAACTACAAAGTGCTATCAGGCAAAACCTTTTCTGTACTGCGCTGAGTCTAAAGTCCGTAAGTAGCCTAATTATTACCAAAATGTGGTTGCATAACGTATAGATGCACTCGGATTACCTTTTTTTTATCCAAACAGTTAGCCTGGGTGATCCCACCCTGCCTTGCGCGGTGAAGTGGTAGGCGCTAGCCAGGCTACCAAACATAGGCTACTTTCCAAACATATCCTAACTAAACAGTACTTTTGAAACCTAACCTAATCCCACTAGATCCATACTGTTAAATGCCTTTATGATATTGTAATCATATGTCCTATGATATTCTCTTTCTATTATCCTGAGCTGGAGGATATGCTGTTCCTCTGTATTTAGACCCCTGTGGTGATGTGCAGGGTAAGTTACAGTCTGTTTCTGTTTGTGATTTGAAATTTAATAGGCCTACATATGGAAGGACTTTAAGAATTAATTCTGTCATTGAGAATAAATTTCATAAGAATATCTTTAGAGTAGCATTATTCCATGGTTTACATATTTGTTTACAGTTTACTGGTCTGTTGGCCCTTACGTCACCTGTTTTTTTTTTTTTTTTTTACAAACTCATGGTCATACACACATTGTGCCATACTTATTTCAGTAATTTGCTCCTTTAGGCCTATACATTTTGGGTTAATGTCCTATGTATGAAAATAAAGTAGGCTATAGTATTTTTATCCAAGTTCATTGATCTACATTTATATCTTGCTGGACTTCACAGATCTGTGTGAAACTATTTCAGATGACTACTACATCTATTGGACTATCATGTACTCAACAGTTAGCTTCATCTGAAGTCATCTGAATGGACTTGTGTTTTTTGTTGCTCTGACAAAGGAAATCCTGTGTACAGCAGTTTGCATGCTTTAACCATTTGCATGCTATTGTTCTCATTGTTACATGTCCATTATGGAGACTATTGACAAAGCATGTAAACAAAATAGTTGTAGCGTCATTATGCAATCAACAACTATCATGATAAGTGTTTTATAATGTCAAACTTTTAAAGAAAAAAGTGGCTTGGTGCACCTTCAGCAGGATGTGCACACCGGTAACCAATTTAAGGCTGCACACTTGTAAACAGGGTAGGCCTGAGTATGTGACTTGTGTTTATTGTCTGGTTTATGTGTTACATTTTATTTATTCTAATTTTATACTTCACAGTATTTAAAAAATTCTTATGGTTTTATACAATACCTTTTTTGTGCTTTTGCTCTCCAGCATTCTCTACTATTGACTGTTTTCTTTTTTGGAGGTGGGGGTGGGGGGTGGGAGGTGGTTGAAGCACATTGAATTGTCCATGTCTTTCTTCATCTTAATGAACATTAGTCTGGGGAGTCTGCGCTTTAATTCTACTACACAAGAGGCGTGATCAGGCATTTTTCAAATGGCTTTTGGATAGTCCTTCAACCAATCAGACCAATGATCGGGGTGCGCCTTTTGAATAAGCTAGTTTGTGATTGGGCTCAGAAGATGTGGACAGGAAGCAGGAGAGATAGGTGTGCAGGTTTACAGCCTGAGCTGCAGGGCGAAACCCAAATTGCCCGCAGATCAGACAGAGTTTACCCAGCCTACGTGTGGAGTTTTTTCAATCTCATTCTTCTCTGCACAGGTATGGTGCGTCAGTGTGATGTATCAGTTGTGATCTTGATTGCTTGTGGAAGTATCTCAGTGTAATGTATATCAGTTGGAGCTTTCCTTTCAACTGGCCACTTGCCTCCTTAGCAGGTGATGGTCAACAACTGGTTACGCTGTAAGAGCAGATGCAATGTGTCAGAGAGCCAATTTCATGACACACTGTAGGTGTGAACCAAACAGGTGTTGATTCAGATTTAGCAGCACAGCATATCTTGCTGAGCTGGACAGAGGAAGCAGCATCTAGCCTTCCTCATGCTAGTCCTTCTGGAGGAGGAAGTGATCAGTTTTGGGTTTAATGCGAGTCGGTGCACTGCTCTGTTAAGTCAACGTAAAAGTAATAAAATACTTAGTAAAATCTTATACACTTACAGATTTTACAAAGAGTATTTTATTATGGACAAACTGTATATCCTGAGGCTGCTGGCTTGCATCTTCCTTCTCACAGGTATGCGTAAAAAATATATATAGTTTTTTGAATACACAGAATTTCTGTGAGAGCTTGTTCAAACCGGTTATTTCACTTTTAAACTCAACTAAATTGATTTGCAGGTGCCAAAACAAAGGAACTTCCCATGGTGTTTTCCAGTGTAGGAGGACATGCCATGTTTCAGCTGTCCTCTGGGAACACATCAAACTGCACCTCAGTTACGTGGTTACAACACTGCCCTGGATCTATAGGTCAAGTAGTAGAAGTAGTCTCTCAAGGGAAAATCACTGCTGAGCACAAGCACAAAGCTGACAGACTGAGTCTGGACTCTCACTGTTCTCTGCATATTGCTAATGTCAGCAGAGAAGATGCAGGAATGTACCTATATGGGATATCTCAAGGAATGATTACTGTTCACAAGACTTGTGCTTACCTTTTTGTTCTCTATAGTACGTACAGTATGACCACATGATGCTTACTTCACAGTTTCTTTTTTTAAAAAAATTTTTAAAGTATATTTTTTTGGCTTTTTGCCTTTATTAGTACAGGACAGTGAAGTGGTAGACAGGAAACAAGTGGGAGAGAGAGATGGGGTGGGATCGGGATATGACCGCAGGCCGGATTCGAACCTGGGTCCCCGTGGGCACTCAGACCCGTAAATGGTACGGGCGCTGTAGCCTGCTGCGCCACAGCGCCCCCCCACAGTTTCTTTTTTAACCTTTTGAAATCCATCACCCAATATTTTCAGGTCATAATATAAGTGAGTGAACATGCAGAAGAATTCAGATGCAAAACTCGCTAAATCCGCCTGACCCCTAATTGGTAGTCTTTTTTTTTTTTTCAGTCTCGGCTTTCCCATCACAGACAGTCAGCACAGCAGATTACAGTGTGACTCTGCACTGTGCTCTGCATCCCCAGGATGTGTGTGAGAGGAAAATGAAGAACAGTGAAGAAGTTCAGCTGAGCTGGCTGGGCAAGGAAGAACCTAAAAAGGACCACTTCTGTCCAGTCGGGGAGTCTCCTCAGTGTCACATCATCTTGACCGAGCAGCTTGAGCAGCCAGATGGGGAGACGTGGACATGCCAGCTAACTGCAGGAGACGAGGTTAAAGCCTCTGTGACGTACCCCGTCAAAATCAGTAAGGGTAAGTCACTTACCGCATGTGCATTTGTAAAGGACTATTGTATATGAGGAGTTTGGTTCCACAACACTACAGTATATCCTCCATTTTAATGAATTTCATAAATCTTTTTTCAAAATGCCGTTTTAATTTTAAATGTTGCTGTAATTTTAATGGAATTGCAATTGGGTAAATGTTATTTCATGTATCAATCAAAACAACACAACTGCAATGATATTAATGGAAATACACAATTAAGTAACATGACTTATTCATTATTTAAAAATGATGAATGAGATATGGCATTTTGGATCCAAACTCTTCATATGTACTGTACTTAAAAGGGATTTTGCTTTGTCCTTATTGTCTAGGTGCTTGCTATAAGGTTCAAGTTAAAGGTGGGCTCAGTGAAATAAGCTTGAATTGAATTTAAATACAGATCAGATTTACAAATCACTGTTGAATATGCAAAGGAGTTTGAGAACACAATTTGAGATTGAGAATTAATCCTTCAAGAAGTGTTAGGATTGCTTTTATGCCAGTTGTTGTTAAAAAGGCAAATTTCTTGGCTCCTAGCCTAGTGAAAGACAAAACTCTCTCTCTCTCTCTCTCTCTCTCTCTCTCTCTATATATATATATATATATATATATATATATATATATGTTTTAATCTACGACTTCTCAAACTGTTGAACATAACTATGAAGCCTCAGTTCTTCAGTTCTCCAAAGGAGATTGATGAAAGTGGATCTAACACCTCTCAGGTCGGAAGTTACGAGGGTGTGGAAACAAAAACAAATGTGTAAATGTGAGAAGACACATTCTTGCAAATAGCATTAAGGCCTTTTGATGGTGTACCAGACAGGTGAAGCTGGACTATTTTGACGAATTGGAGGGATAAACAGTTAAGCTGATTGCATGTTTAGTGTTAGTCCACATTTGCAATCACATTTTGAACTTAGACCTTAGGCAGCATTAGAGCAAAGCTTTATATGGTAGTGCTGTGTAGGTGTAATTTCCTGTGTACAAGCTGCATTGTGTATAAACCACAGGACAGTGTTTTATGCAAGTTAAAAAAACAAAACCATTAGTACCATATCAACTGCCCCCGTGTATTAACCTCATAGCTGAAAAAATTCTGCAAAATCAATGAATAAGCCGTGGGAAAATTATGGCACATCGTTTCAAAATAAACAGATTGTGTTTTTGAGTATGCGTTTGTAGGTGTCCGTTGTTTTGATACATTTCTTTTCACACTGCAGAGTTCCCAATCAGACTTACCATCTTCTTCATTCTGGTGATGGTGCCCTTGGTTGTTGGGGCTGTTCATCTGGTGAAGAGGAGGAAGCTGTAATACTAGAGTGGGAATAAGTTCTTATAGCATAACCATTCATACCCACTGCTGTGAATTGCCTTTCCTCTGAATTTTGGGGTGTGGAATTAGTATTGTTTGATACTGTGTGAGGAACGGAGACTCAAAGGCATTAGATGGCAACACAATTTCCGAACACCTATTCTGTTTTTCTACACGGACATCCGACAAATAAAAGTTTTGAACTGAAATGACAACTAGCTCCTTTGGTTTACTCAGCACAAAGTGGTGTAGTATATACTACTTTTACTTTCCTTACATGCCCAATTTAATGTGATTGCATTGTAGTACATTGCATTGTAGTACATTTTTAGTATACAGTAATAGAAACCTATGTAGGCCTACTTGTGTTTTTTAGATATCTAGGCCTAGAGGAGAACCACTGCCATATATTCTATTTTTGTGTTGTTTCATTTTTAAATAAATGTTGCTGATATCATTTTGAGCTTTCCTTTCAACTGGCCACTTGCCTCCTAGCAGCGAATGGTCAACAGCAGCCGTAAGCAACAGGAATGGAAAGTGATAAACATAAATCTGTAATGTGATTATATACAATACATGGACTGATCACATAGAACATCCTAACGGAGTTTGGCATTGGAACATCCTAACTGAGTTAGGTATAGGTTACGTATTTAGACAGGAAACCAATTAGAACCTCAAAAACACTGTTCACAGGTCAGTTCTAAATGTCAATGAGAGGCTGCTGTGAGGGATTACACACTAGATGGCGATCAAGGGTCAGCAGCCCCAGTCAAAAGAGAGCTGGTGAATATGCCGTTCATTGATTTGACTGTCATTTTCTCCATGCATTTCTTACATTTTATTTTCTACATTTTCTTTGATGTCTGAACTGTTGTGGATCTGGAACACTAAATGACGCATGTTAAAATGACCACCTGGAGCTGCTGGTTGGGTAGAACATGTCTCTCTCTGAAAGCACTGAAAGTGGACAAGTGTAGGCCTACTTACACTGTAAAAAAGAATTTGTAATGCTTACTTAAAAAATGTGTGGAAACTCGTTGCCTCAAAGGAGGTGAGTAATGTAACTGGTTTCTTTCGAATGTTTACTTAACATCTATAAATACCCTTTATTTACAAGAAAGTAAGCTCCACTTGAGTGATCAGGAAAAGTCTGAAAGTATTTTTATTTTATTTTATATAAATACAGTATGTAATATTATTGTAAATATATTGGAAAAAACAATCATACATATCATCAACACATTCAAATAATCTACACGTCTGCATTTCTTGTCAATAAAATACAGAAGAAAAATACTATTTCATTATAAACAAATTAGATATATTTCTTTATAAACAAATCGCAAATGCTTGAAAATGCAAGTAAACTTGGAAACAGTTCAATTAGGAGAAGAAAAAAAACATTTCACAAACACAGATTAAACCCGATTCAGAGACAGATTGAGATACATAATAAAAAATATCAAATGAAACTCAGGCCTATAGCCCAATAATTGAAAACATCCCAAACAAGATTGTTGTGACTGCCCGAAACTCATAATCTCAACAACAGGGAAATGAAACTGTGATGAGCAAGTTTGCTTGTGCAAGTTCACAGAACAAAAGGCACCGACAAGAGAAACCAGCCCTATTGCCTCTGAAATGACATAGTACAACATTGCCAGAAGTTAACCACAACCTAATTTCCATGTGTAAATATGACCTTGCCACAAATATGCAGCAACTGTTTTCCTGGGAATGAACCACAATGACATCAACAGATAATACGATTTTTTATTTTGGGTGTGTTTGAATTACTGTCCTTGTAGCATCCCTTTCTACATTCTATTTCCTTATTAGCTATATACAGTATAGACAGGACAAAACCCAGGTCACTACCAAACTTTTCTCAATTGATTCTACAGTACTTAGATCTTTGTGTGTTTTTGTTTTTGTTTTTTAAACAGACATGACTTTCACCATACATTTCACTTATTGCCTGAGTTTGGCCTTTTGGCCTGTAACTTGCTCCTGAGGCATGTCTTGTTATCTCACAGACATGACTTGCCTCTCAGATGCACCGCCCTCCAAGATCTACGTTGTCTGAATTCAGCATACTGGGTTATAAGAGTTGAAGACCACAGGCACTAGAGTTTATTGGAAACTGTGTGCTGGACTTGTCTGAACATGGCGGGCAACATTAAGAAGTTCTACGACCTTTCTGCAAAACTCTTGACGGGGGAACCCTTCAAATGTTCCTCTCTGAAAGGGAAAGTTGTTCTCATTGAGAATGTTGCGTCCCTTTGAGGAACAACCGTCAGGGACTACACTCAGATGAACGACCTCCATTCGCGGTACTCCGCCGAGGGGCTCGTTATTCTGGGGGTTCCCTGCAATCAGTTCGGGCATCAGGTATAGCACTTCAAATAAGTAATAGCTAGGCCTAAATCTTTACGTGTAAATGTTACCTTAATTTGAGTATTTGTTGATTGTGTATTTTTCAATTAGTATAAATAAACTACACTTTTTTCTACAACAGTCATGCATATCAACATAATAATATAATTATATTATTATTATTATATTTAGTCATAGTAGTAGTAGTTGTAGTAGTAGTAGTAGTAGTAGAAGAAGAAGAAGACGTAAGCGTTAATGTGGGTACGATAATGCCTTATCTCTCCAAACCAGGAGAATGCCAACAACGACGAGATCCTGAATTGCCTGAAGTATGTCCGGCCAGGCCAGGGCTTTGAACCCAAAATCACCCTCTTGGAGAAAAGCGATGTCAACGGTCAGGAGGCCCATCCTCTCTTCACATTCCTCAGGGAGCGGCTCCCATTCCCTCACGACGACGCCACCTCGCTCATGGCCGACCCCAAGTACATCATCTGGAGTCCCGTGTCTCGCACCGACGTGTCCTGGAACTTCGAGAAGTTCCTGGTGGGTCGTGACGGACAGCCCTTTAAGCGCTACAGTCGTCGGTTCCTCACCAAAGACCTGGAGGCCGACATCAAGGAGCTCCTCAGCCGGGGGAAGTAATCCACGCCCTCCCAGATGACAAAGGGGTGGTGAGGGGCAGATAGGGAAACCAGACCCCTGGAGAAGGTGATAGGGCCCAGTGTCTGTTGCTCTAGTGTCCTTGATTAACCTCCGTCCCCACCCCTCCCTGCAGTCTATCTATCCCTCCCCGAGATGTCTTGTCTTAGCAGCATGCCTGCACTCCACACAGATGGGAACTACCGCAGAGGGAGCAAGTTTACTGAATGATGGCACCCCTTGAAATCATTGTGAGAGGCGTGCTTGATGTATTTGACTTGTAACGGCCTCCTTTCTGCTACAGTGTCTTGTTTATGTGGAGTTGGTTGCATAACACTTTTCACCAATAAACGTGAGTGCTTCACATGAAGTATTGTGTATAAAAAAAATAATTAATCTGTTGAAATCTTTATACATCAGAGCACAAGTGGTCAATTATTTGACTGGCAATCTATAGATATATTATCTATATTAGATATATAGAATATATTGTCATTGGTTCCTTGTATTCAAATCCCAGGGGCTGAAAATAATGATATGTGCCTACCAAATGGCTACAAAGTAATTTCACTGAATGTGCTGTGCTCATGGCACAGATTTCAGTGGCACGATCTAGACCTCAGATCTCTTAAAACAGAGATTCCTCTTTTTTTAAATGGATTGGGGTGGCATTTACTGACCTCTTCTCTAAGTGATGTCTTTGGACGGCACAGTTTGCACCACAGTAATGGACACCACAAAACACCACAAAATCATGTTGCAAAAATTATTTTTAATCACATCATATAATACAAAAAACAAGAAAT